>NC_051862.1:107293202-107418509 GCF_015732765.1 Culex quinquefasciatus | reverse complement strand
TTCAAACAAGTCGCTCTGTTTCTGCTGCTGTTTTTCATTTATAATCAGCTAATTTGCCAATAAGCATGAAAATTTGGTGAAAATGTGAAAAGCTTGCTGCTCTTCCGCTATTTGCCAAACTAATTTATTGAATTTACAAGTTAGCCATCTCCTAGTGGACTGAATCAACTGGACCCGGCCTCAATAAATCTCACTCAATGAAATCATTTGTTTTTCTTCAGAAACAGGTACGAATAGTTGCATTGGTTGCTACCAAAGTGTTAGGTAACAAATTTTTAACAAATTTGTTTCTGTTCTTTCAGGTTCATCAATCAACTCAAGTGCGAGAAACTCGACCTCAATTGTAAACATGGATGGCTTTTGCTGAAAGTTCTCAATTCTTGAATGTTCATCCCTGAAGGATGCAACAAGAAAAGAACATAATTTGAAATAAATAATGTTGTGTTAAGGAAGCAATCTTGTTCTTATTATTTCTCGAAGGGAACCATTTTGGGCATGGGCACATCACTCATACAGGCGCAAAAGCAAGCTACTCGCACTAATACATCAACAAACTATAAGATGAATGAGTTCACTAATACAAGAAAACAAAGTATGTGTTGGTGTAAAAGTGGTTGAAAAAGCTCGAATATTTCTTGCGGGTTTCCCTCTCGTAGATTGCGTGATTTCTCACTGTCCGTGCATGGAAGCATTTCCCACTTCTTTGACATTTTGACATTTTGCCATTTTGACATTTTGACATTTTGACATTTTGACATTTTGACAATTTGACAATTTGACATTTTGACATTTTGACTGTTCGACAATTTGTCAATTTCTCGGGTAAGTTTTCAAAAAGCCGTAAGAGCCACCGTGACCTCTTACACTAATTTTCGTTTTTCTCGAAAATGAAACAAAATTTCATTTATTTTAAGTATGGGGCACTTTAAGGACGTGTAGATGAACAATCCCGAGCATTTTAAAGTTTGAAGTTACAAAAATAATAATGTCAAGATAATGGGGTACCCGCCTAGGCAAAATTTTCTAAGAGATGGCGCTGTACAGTAGTGGTAGAAATTAAAATTTATATGGGGAAAATCAGTTTTTTCCAAAAATCTCCGAAACCATGCAAGGGAGGCGGGTAAAATTTCTCCTGGTAGTAGATAAAAAAATAACCTATCACTACGTCTACTTTTCAAGCCTCAGTTTTGAGCATGAGCATGAGCATGAGCATGAGAGACCACCCATGGTTGTCCTTCTCCGTTGCTGAACAGGACCGTAATATCCTATCAATACAACCGACCATACGCTTGAACGATCTAATGGTGTTTCCCTTATCAACAGCATGTATGAATGCGTTGAAAAGATAAAACATCAAGATCATTAAAACTAGATCTGAAGCAAATAGGTAACAGTCATTGGCCACCAACGGCGCCCGCCATGTCAGTTTGTAGATCTCGGGGGATTGGGACGGGAATGTTAGTTAGCACAGGTTGCTACCAAGGGTGGGTTCTATACGATATCCACACCCCCACGTGTGCCGGAAAACTACTTCTACTTGGGATTTTGTTAGTGGGTAAGGGTAATGGCCAGGATTCAACATAGAGGATGATGATGCGACCCAATAATCAATAAATTTGGTTTAATAGTGTGATGTATTATGCATTCTCAAGGCAAACAGTCGGAGGATGCGGATGAGATTTTTCCGGTTATTTGGTGTTGAGTTTAGCATTAATGATTCAATCTTAGACAGCCGGCTGTGGAAAGATAAAACCAAATAAAATGCGAAAACGCGAAACCGCCCGGACCGAAAAACCCACACAATCGAAAACGGCAACGAAAATCCGGCGTGTTGACCGCGACTCACACCGTTCAAATTCTCCAAAGCAACTGTCAACATCGCGAAATCACCCGGGTCGAAATACACACACACAATCAAACAAAGACGGAAACGGCAACGAAAATCCGGCGTGTTGACCGCGACGCACACCGTTCAAATTCTCCAAAGCAACTGTCTTTTCAAGCCTCAGTTTTGAGTTATATTCAAAATAATTAATTTTTAATGATTTCCCCCATACATTTTAAATGCAGTTTACCACTCGCGTGACAGCTGCCGCCATGCTCATTTCTCTCTTGTTTCTCTCTCTCTCCAACTTTTTGACAACTTCTGTCAGAGCAAACTGTCAAACATCGTCCGTCAAACCGTGTGAGCTGTTCAGCAGAAGGAAAATTTTATATTTTTGTGATTTTTCGGTGGAAAATGGTTCTCCCGACGTTTGCGGCTACCAATCCTACCAGCGGGACATTTCGATGGGCTCCACAACTGGGAAACAGTCTGTCGCTAGCGGTTCCACCGTTCCATAAGGTAGGTTTTGCAGCGGAACCGGGAGGAGGTTATGTTCGTACTGGCTAACATCCGAGTCATTGTCCGGGTATTTTCTCTTCTATTCGGCAGTCTGCGGAGAATCTGGCCAAACTTCAGGCCGATGGCGAATCCAGCAGCATCAAAATGGACTTTGATCACGGAACGACGACGCTCGGGTTCCGGCTCCAGGGTGAAGTTATTCTGGCGGTCGATCTCGTGCCACCGGCGGTCAGTTTATCGGTTCACAGACGATGAAGAAGATTGTCAAGATTAACGAATACCTGCTGGAAACGTTGGCGGGTGGTGCGGCCGATTGTGTGTACTGAGATTGGGTGCTGGCCAAGGAGTGCCGAATCTAAAAGTTGCGCAACAAGGAACGCATTTCGGTGGCCGCGACCAGCAAGATCATGTCCAACATTGTGTACCTACAAGAGCATGTTTATCAGCATGGGAATGATGTTGGCCGGGTACGACAAGCGCGGTCCTCAGCTGTATTACATCGATTCCGAGGAACGCATACCCCCGGCAAGGTCTTCTAGGTGGTTCGATTTACGCGTACGGTGTGCTCGGATGAGAACGAGCATGATCTAGGACGGCACGCCACGCGACGCACCGGAATGGTGATGGTGCACAAGTACGGGGCGGACGCGCTGCGGCTGTACCTCATCAATTCACCGGATGTGCGCGCGGAGAATTTGCGGTGAGTTTGATATCTTGAGCGTTTCTCCAGAAGTAGTTGCTAATAATGATGTCGCTTTCAGCTTCAAGGAAGACGGCGTCAAGGACATCATGAAGGACGTGTTCCTGCCGCGTTTCGCTTCCTGTTGCAGAACATTGATCGGTTCGAGATGGAGGACAAGATTGTATAACGATATGACGCGGGTCGTCACGCAAGCAAGCGCTCGACGAACGTGATGGACGTGTGGATTACGTCGTTCAAGGAGTCGCTGCTGATACCACAGAGAACAGATGTATATCATTGAACAAACAGCATTGAAAAACGTGTGTATAAATTCAAACCAAAATACGTTGAAAAGAGCTAGGGTGTGCACCATCCGCCTAGATAGCGCCACTTCCAAAATCATGATGGCCTACAGTAGCAGAACGTTGGACCATCTAATCACTACATAAAACATTCTGTACGAACGACATCAGACCAATGTCTGACTGTCCTTCATCAGAGGGTTGCAATTTTACGCGCCAAAGAAGGTGAACAAAACGAAATCGGACATAACATTTGTAAAGGGACTATTTTAAATTGTCACTTGAAAAATAATTTTTGAATGAAATTTCTGTTAGGTTTTCGTTAATGTTAATGCATTTTTGCATTATTTTTAGTCAACTGGAATTATACAGAAGGAATTTTCTATTTAAACGAGGTTAACATTTATTTCTTTCGGAATTATTGAGCCTTTTTTTCATTGTTAAGTCAAGTATTCTCAGCCGCGACGGTGGCGCCACCAAGCGTATCCTGCACACTCTAATTTCTTTGATGCAAGATTGTATGCAACGTATTTTTTTAGTGCAACAGTGTTTACACACAAGTTAGAGCCTAGATGTACATCTGTTCTCTGTGCTGATACTATCTGTACATGGTCGTGCCGAGGTTGACCAAGTTCATCGATCAGCTGACCGACTGGTATGTGTTGGGTTTGGCGTGGAGGATTACTACCACGAGTTGGATACGCTCTAGGTCGTGCGAGCTGTCAGTTATGGTCAAGGTACATAGAAAATTATGGTATGCCAGATATTGTAGTGATATCATGTAAATTCTATCATACTTTTTTATGTGTTTTAAAGGGGCTGAATTTATTAACTATGAATTTATTTATGGTCATATTAAAATGTTTTCAAAAAGTTGTTTTTTTCCTCCATCATTTCCAACTGATTGAATTTCGCAAAATTGAAACCACATTTAACGCAGATCACGGCCATCAAGAATCTGAAACAAATCCAGATTTGATTCACAAATTACAAAAGACTAAACAAAATTAAAATAACTCACAAAACAACGATTTTTCAAATAATTTCTTTGGTTGGTTTAGAATTTAGAGTTTTTGATTAGGTCCTATAAACATATGAAAGACAATAGTTTATTGGTCCTTTTCAAAAAAACTCTGGAATATCAATCTGAAAAGCTCAAAGCTAACTCGAACCCGGTAAACACACGAAGCTTGACATATCAACAAAGCAACAAATCTGACAACTTCCAATTTATAAGTATAAAAATTCATTAAGAGGCTAATAAAATTTAAAAAATACGTTGAAAAAATATATTTTGATTTGAAAATCTGCCATACCATGAGCGTTTAAAGCCTTGAAACGCTGGTGCAATTTTGACAGTTTGAGCTGGTGTGAAAACGGCAACAGAGCTCGCACCACACAGGATACGCTGTACGACGTGTTGATGCCATTATGCAAATGATGGCGCCGTTTACGCCCTACCTGACGGAGTTTTTGGTCCAGCGGTTGCGCCAGCTAAACGAGGAAAGTGTGCACTTCCAGATGAGTTGAATAGCAAGTACATCAACCCGCTGATTGAGCGTGCCGTTTCTCGGATGCAGGCCGTCGTTGAAGTGGGCTGTGACATGCGCGATCGTAGAATCGTCCACATCAAGTACTCGTTGACGAAGGTCATCGTCATCAACCAGAGCAAAGAAAATATCTGGACGACATCAAATGCGTCATGAACTTTATCCTCGACGAGCTAAACATGCGCAATATCTCACTCAGCCCGGACAAACAAAAGTATGGCCTGAACTGCGTGCCGAACCGGACCACAAAGTCCTCAGTATTCGTCTCAAGAACGACTTCAAGCAGGTCATCCAAGTGTTAAAAGTACTCGCCGCTCCATCTACCAGGTTGACGAGCAACAGGCCGGTGCCAAAACTACGAAGCGCACAGCGACAACGACGTGCTCTTCCAGCTCGATATGACTCCCAACGATGAACTCATGAAGAGGGCGTTGCTCGCGAAATCATCAACTGCACCCAAAAGCTCATTTTGTTTGTACAACAGCATCGACCAACAGAAGCACGGCCTGCTGATCTCGCTGAAACTCATCACGGAGATGCTCGTTTCAGACAAGCTAACGCTGCTATTCAACTCGTGCCTCGAGAACACCGTTCTGATCAAAATCTGTGCCGCAATCTGCACACGAGGTCGAACGCAAGCAGAGCGTCCAGAGAAGCTTGTCGAATCCAGCAGATTTTATGCGCGCAGAACAAGTTGGTGAGTTGAATGAAAGTAGTTAAAATTAAAAATATATACTAATTCAATTTGATTGCAGAGCATTCTGCGGGAGTCAACCCTGCGGGAGATTGCCTTCGACATGGTGCGTATGGTGGTGGAGATGAACCTGATGGTCGTCATGATCGGCCATGACTCGCTCGAATGTCACCTAGCACCGATTCCGCTAAGGCCGATGAAGAAGAAGACAAGTCGAAGCCGTTTTTGTCGCATATCGTACCGTCGTCATAATATCAGGCTGCTCATCTGGAAGGCGAGTCGTCGCCGCTTTCAAACGGGCATAAATGGAAAAAGGTTCCAAATGCCACGAGCATGGATCAGGACCAGTCCTGGTAATCTTCGAAAACGATTACCGGCCACTACATTCTGGACCTGCTGCGAAGCTTCCTGCCAGACATCAACTTCCTCAAGCTCGACGATGAGTTCAGCAATTACTGCAAAGAGCTCAGCTTCCTGATCGACCAAACATGAACTGAATTGCCTCCTGATGCTGCTGATAAGCTGATAATTCGTGCCGCGATCTTCGTAACCTACATGTGTGCTGACTTGTTAAATATTGATATTAAATAATAAAATGATATAAGCGTGGAGAGAGAGGGATGGGAGGGGGGGGGGAGTGTCTCAAGGCTGTTTTCTTCTTTTGTTTTTTTTTAATGAACAAAATGTAATCCTTTCGGGCCTTCGTCACTTCCCGGCGGAAGGAGAGCTCCTCAACCACGATGCGTCGCTGAACTCCAGTCCAGCGGAGTTCGAGCTGCGGCTGCTGCTCGAACCCCTTTCCGGATACTCGTGTTCCGAATCTTTGTCGGACGTTGGCGAACCCATGCTAATGCACGACTCTCCAGGTATCTCAACATGAACCAGCAGTACACGTGCCATATTCAGCTGCTGTACAGAGGACAACACAACTAACGCATCGAGGCGCCAGCAATGCACTTGATTGGGGTAAACACAGCCAGTTCGAATCGCGTCCACGTAGTCCTTGGACATCGGATAGATCGTAACGTTGCTATCGTGCGAAAGCAGAACACTGTCAATCGGCAATAACCGAAGGAAACGCTTTGTCCTGCTCTTGTGTGCGGCGGGATAGGAGCGCCTACAGCAGCAGGTATGTCTTGATGAATCTGAATGGGAGGAAATGGTCCAAAATTGATGTTCTGTTTTAGTACATTGAATATTTAGTATTCAATGACATACTTGTGAGCGGTTCCGTTCGATCCGGTCAGCTTGTTTGGCAGCCGCGCGGCCAAGCTCATCAAATGGTTGTCCTCGAGATGATTTCCAGCAGGCCTTGGATTCAACGACATGCTGTACTACGCCGCGATCATGCCATCATCATGTAACGCTCTGCAGTTTGTAGTAATTGGGGTTCTGGGTGAGTCGCCGGTACAGGGACGTTCAGGTAAGGTAATCAACGGTGTCCTATTTGTTTCGACACTTATACCACTTCCGTGACTGGGACTCTGCTGTAAAATGCGCAACACTGCAAATTCCGCAATCGTCATCTTGCCCGACTCGGTTGACACCCCAACAAATACATTGTCCTCACTGTTATAAACTGCGTTGAAGACCTGCGTCTGGATCGGATTAAACTGCGAGAACCGGTCCGAGTACAGCTCTTCGAAACGTGGCTCGAGCAGGGCACTTATCGGCAGCGGCTGCTAATCGAGCAGCTCCATCGGCGGAAGGTTTTCTCCGGTAGAATCAGGTGGCGAAACGAAACCGTAAGTTGCGTCTCAGCGACAATCCACCGGTAGGAAAACGATGCGCAGGAAGTGCTGCGGTGGCAACGGTTCAAACATCGGCACGAACAATTTCGCCAGGTGGTCGTTCTGGCAGTACTTGTACTCCAGCAGGAAGTACTTGTGATGAAAAATCACCTCGGAATCGACGTCCTCAACTGAAATCCGTGAAGCTTTCCGTCCCTCTCGAAATCCGGCGTGATGGTCAACAGTTGGAGTTACTCCACGTGCAGCGTAGAAAGCGTAATGTGCGGAATGTGGAACGGGCGTAATCCTCCGGCAATGGATCGTCCGCTGGATAGATAATGTGCGTCGCCTCCTCTTCAGGTGTTTTCTAGTTCTGGTGGTTCCTCACGATGTCCGTGATTCGGTACGTCGTTTGAACATGCACACGGTACACAAACATGCCACCATCATACCAAAACATTGCCAAAACATAAACAACAACAAGTCCTACCGTTGCGCACTGTAAATCGGTTCTAAAAAAATGTAACAAAAAAACCGGGATGGTTGTTTTAAAAATTGTAGGCTAAAGAAATTTAAAAATGTTATTATAATCACAAGTTTGTTCATTATCTCTTATTTATTTTAACATCAAGGTAAAAAATAAGTGTTTACAAATAAAATATTAAAAATCCAGAGTTACTGCCCGATACGGTAACTGTTTACGTCACGGTGGTGCCATCTGTTGGTTTAAATTTAGTTCTTCAAAACTACAAACTACCACCAGGGGGATTTGGCGTGAACAAGTGCGAACCAAGTGGCAATTTTGCTGCCCGTACCCCATTACTAAACCTACCACAGATATCTTTTGGTAATTTTGAAAGTTGTCACATTTTATTAAAAATCATTACAATATACTTTAGGCATCATATTACAATACTTATCCATCTAATACAATGCTGAAAGAACAGTAATACTCGACCAAAAATTTAGGAATCAAAGGTATGACGAATTTCTGTTTGACTTGAAAACGTTATTACAGAAATCGTATTTTGTTTTCGTGTTCCTGATTAGTTAAAAATTTGCGTAATTATTTCAGCATTTTTCAAATGTAATTACATTTTGCATTGCCAAATTGTTTCGATATTAGGTAACTTTACTACCCATTTATTGTGACAAATCAGACACTCCTTATATATTCGAAGAACTTTGGTGCTCGTCTTGCTGGACGGTTGACAGCTTGAACTGACGTTTCATTGTGTTTGAAATTTTCACGCTTCAAACAAGTCGCTCTGTTTCTGCTGCTACTTTTTCATTTATAATCAGTTATCAGTAATCGCAAGCTCTCTGCCGGTGCTGTTTTTCTGGATCTGTCCAAAGCATTCGACACTATCAACCATGAAATGCTGCTGAAAAAACTTGATTGTTACGGAGTAAGAGGTCATCCTAACTATCTGTTGGCAAGCTTCCTGAAAGAACGTGCCCAACAAGTTGTAGTGTCTGGCGTGCTCAGTGACGAATGTGTGATCAGTTGTGGGGTACCCCAAGGCAGCGTCTTTTGTCCATTACTGTTTCTCCTGTATGTCAACGATCTATCTAACCTAAAGCTACATGGTATGCCCCGCCTCTTTGCTGTTGATACGGCAATCTCCTACACCAGTGCTTCGCCTACACGTGTCGTCGAAGAAATGCGAGAGGATATGGAGGTGGTCCAAGATTACCTTACAAACAATCTTTTAGCCCTGAACATCGGTAAGACAAAATTTATGCTGTTTCGCTTTCCCAAAGGAAATTGCCAACATATCCGGAGCTAACAGTACGAGGAGAACGAATCGAGGAAGTAGCCACCTTTAAGTACCTTGGAGTGCATATCGATAACCGATTGTCTTGGAGTGAACACGTTGAAAAGGTTGCCACAAAGTGCTCTGCACTCAGTGGAGTTCTGAGGAAGTTGTCTAAGTCTGTACCACAACATGTGTTGCTAAAAATGTACCATGCGTTCATCCAAAGCCGTTATCAATATGCAATTGCCGCTTGGGAACCTGCTGCAAAACACATTTGAAAGTACTACAAGTCCAACAAAATCGGTGCATCAAATCAATCTACAAATTACACTACCTGCATCCAACACGTGAGCTGTATACTATGCCGCAGCACAACATACTCCCGATAAATGGTCTGTACACGCAACGGATCGCTACGGTCATGTTTAAGGCTGTGAAAAACTTAAACCTTCACCACAACTGACAGTTTAGGACAGCTGAACATCGGTATCCTATCAGAACAGCGCATCACCTACGACAGTCTGACTTCAGGACGGAAACCGGTAGGAAAGAATTCTTAACGAGAGGTCCTCATATCTATAACAATTTGCCGGAAGATTTAAAACAGTCGCAAACCCTGAGTGAGTTCAAAAGGAAGCTAGTGAGCTTGCTAGTGAGTCACATTCGTAGCCATTTAGAGAGTTACATTGTACGTTAGAAAATGTCAGTGTAGTAATTAGTAACTTGATTGTATGTCTTGAATTTCTTCTAAATATCTGCTAGTTTTACCAGTTTTAATCACAACCCTTTCAAGGAACACACTGTGTTCATTAGGGAAGTGATTGTTGTAATGTAAAAGTTTTTTTGAATAAAGTCATTTAGTGTGATAATGATAGTGTAAGAGGTCACGGTGGCTCTTACGGCTTTTTGAAAACTCACCTGAGAAATTGACAAATTGTCGAACAGTCAAAATGCCAAAATGTCAAAATTTCAAAATGTCAAAATGTCATATTGTCAAAATGTCAAAATGTCAAAAGAAGTGGGAAATGCTTCCATGCACGGACAGGTGAGAAATCACGCACAATCTACTAGAGGGAAACCCGCAAGAAATATTCGAGCTTTTTCAACCACTTTTACACCAACACATGTATACTTTGTTTTCTTGTATTAGTGAACTCATTCATCTTATAGTTTGTTGATGTATTAGTGCGAGTAGCTTGCTTTTGCGCCTGTATGAGTGAGATGTGCCCATGCCCAAAAATGGTTCCCTTCGAGAAATTATAAGAACAAGACGCGTTTCCACACAGCATTATTTATTTCCAAATTATTTTCTTTTCCTGTGTTGGGCATCCTTCAGGGCGGAACATTCAAGAATTTATAACTTTCGCGGCGCCATCCATGGCTCGGCAACGAGGCTCGAGCTCTCGCACTCCCGAGTTGATTGATGAACCTGAAAAAAACAGAAACAAATTTGTTTAAAAATTTGTTACTCAACACTTTGTAGCAACCAGCAGCAACTATTCGTACCTGTTTCGAAGAAACAAAATGATTTCACGGCGGAGAACATTGAGGGCCAGTTGATTCAGTCCACTAGGAGATGGCTAAATTGTAAAATCTCAGCCAAATTAGCCTTCCGCAGGGCCAGCGGGAAGAGCAGCAAGCTTTTTTCACATTTTCACCAAATTTTCTGCGTTTACTTGCAAATTAACTGATTATAAATGAAAAAGTAGCAGCAGAAACAGAGCGACTTGTTTGAAGCGTGAAAATTTCAAACACAATGAAACGTCAGTTCAAGCTGTCAACCGTCCAGCAAGACGAGCACCAAAGTTCTTCGAATATATAAGGTGTGTCTGATTTGTCACAATAAATGGGTAGTAAAGTTACCTAATATCGAAACAATTTGGCAATGCAGAAATGTAATTACATTTGAAAAATGCTGAAATAATTACGCAAATTTTTAACTACTCAGGAACACGAAAACAAATTACGATTTCTGTAATAACGTTTTCAAGTCAAACAGAAATTCGTCATACCTTTTGATTCCTAAATTTTTGGTCGAGTATTACACTCAGCCAAAATATCTATTAAAATTCATATGGCGTACCTTATAAACCGTGAAAAGTTAATCGTTTTTGAATTCCATAAGTTTAAATTATGACTTTTCTAAATCTTATTCAATTTATATGGTAGGCTTATGGCTGTAGGGAATGGACAGGGCAAATATAAATAATAATAAAATAAAATATGTGAAATGAATAATCTTCTTTTAAACAATAAAATATATAAATAAATGGTAAAGCGAAGGTTAATTTGATCAGAACGCCATAAAAAGAGAAAATGAGTGAGAAGACAGCAGAAACTAGCGAGCGTGTGTGAGAGAAAAGAGAAATCGGGTTGTAAGCGTTCGTGTTGAACGAGGCAGTCTGGTGTTTGAGCATAGAACGAACGGATGTATTTTGAACGGTTTCTGAAAATTAAAAATTAAAAAGAAAATGCGACCAAAAAACACTACAGTGGCGCATGTCGGTACATACGTTGAACTGTACGCGTTTGTTTAAGTTATAAGTTATGTTAAAGTTAATGTTTGTTAAAGATGAGATTTTGCTCAATCCGGTTAGTTGGCTTGGAGGCGGCCATTTTGTTGGCGTCGATTGTGGTTTTCCAGAGTGCCGTTCGGTGATCAAGTCGTGACTTGTCCCAGCGCGAAGATTGGGGGAACTCGTGTGTTGGTGCAGTGCGGTTCGGCATAATCCAGTTTGTTGGCGTGAAGGCGGCCATTTTGTTGGAGTCGATTGTGTTTTCCGGAATGCCGTCCAGTGGACAAGTCGTAACTTATGCCAGGGCCAGGGAGGAGTACGTGTGTTGGTGCCGTGGATTGTTTTATTGAGCCTTCTCAAGAGGAATTGATTTAATTCACCAAGAGGAGCAAAATAGATACGGAGTAGGATGTTTCGTCGATTTTGGAGGTGAAACTGTCATTTTCCCTGAGAGGAAGTTCAAGTTTTTTTTTGGATTGTCTCGATCTCCCTGGGAGGAGTAGTAGTTCCCCGAGAGGACAGATTCCTTGAGGGAAACTGAAAAGTCGATCTCCTGAGAGGAGTAGTAGTCCCCGAGAGGTTAGATTCCTTGAGAGGAAATTCAAAATGTCGATCTCCCTGGGAGGAGTAGTAGTCCCTCGAGAGGGAAGATTCCTTGAGAGGAAATTGAACATGTCGATCTCCCTGGGAGGAGTAGAAATCCCCCGAGAGGGCAGATTCCTTGAGAGGAAACTGAAAAGTCGATCACCCTGAGAGGAATAGTAGTCCCCAGAGAGGGCAGATTCTTTGAGAGGAAACTGAAAAGTCGATCTCCCTGAGAGGAGTAGTAGTCCCCGAGAAGATAGATTCCTTGAGAGGAAATTGAAAATGTCAATCTCCCTGGGAGGAGCAGTAGTTCCCCGAGAGGGTAGATTCCTCGAGAGGTAGCTGAAATGTCGATCTCCCTGGGAGGAAGAAGAATTCATATTTTGATTTGGAGTAGTCCCCTTGATTTGACTTTTGACTTTTGACTTTTGTTAAATTTCTAGCAAAATATTTTTTTTCAACAAAAAAATGTTGGTTTTTTAAGAGCACATAAATTGCTCTAAATATATTATATTCCTGAATTGGTATATTAAAAAACTGGTTTGCTATGCTGCTTGTATTCAATTGCTCGACAAAGTTACTTGGATTGGCATGCCCACCAACTTTTAGTCGTAAAAGTAAAATATTATACAATTTCTTGAAAATTTTGATTTGCAGAAACACCATTACCCATTTGAATTTAAACCAAAGCAAAATTCCAACTCCGAAAAAAAGCAATATTTTTTGGGAAAAGTTCCACTTAATTTTGCTACTAGGGACAATAATTTGAAGAATGTTTGTAACATTTTCCTTGAAATTTTTTGTTTTGTTAAGTTTTAATGGAATGGATAAAGTTGCTTATCTTTCACATACATTTTTTTCTTTATTTCATCGATTCCATGTGTTGGGCTATCCAGTGTAATTTCGCCTAAATTTTCACATTTACACAAACGGTTCTAAAAGCTTTGAGTGTAGAGGGTGACTATTCTCGAGATTTTCAATTTCCCGGGAATCGAGAGTTGAATTTGGGAATTCCCGCTCGTCACCCTCTTTTTGAGTGTAATGGTTTTATACAAAACAAGCTAACCCCGACAAACTTCGTCTTGTCATTTTTTTCCATGTGTTGGGCTATCCAGTGTAATTTCGCCTAAATTTTCACATTTACACAAACGGTTCTAAAAGCTTTGAGTGTAGAGGGTGACTATTCTCGAGATTTTCAATTTCCCGGGAATCGAGAGTTGAATTTGGGAATTCCCGCTCGTCACCCTCTTTTTGAGTGTAATGGTTTTATACAAAACAAGCTAACCCCGACAAACTTCGTCTTGTCATTTTTTTCCCTTCTTGACGTTTTTAGCCTCCTGTGATCAAAATTTGATTTTACGCAACTTTTCGCATACAATTAGCAGATCTTCCGGAATCGGTTCCGGAGTGGCCAAAGTTGTCACTCTTTAGCGTAAGAACCTTCCTTGGGCTTATACGAACCCAACGTTGCAAAGAGCGCTCCGATCCGACTTTCCGTATTGAACTGATTCGCGTTCGAACAAAACCGTCGAAATTTTATATATATATAGATTTTAAGAAACTTTAGATGTCTAAAAATAAACACAAAAAAAATCAATGTGTTAAAAAGGTAAAATCTAATTGCCTTTGTTTGAAGCTATGAATTTAAAAAAAAAATTTTTTTTAGGAATTTTACATCAATCAAAAAACATAGTCATAGAGAAGAGAAATATTGTTTTCAAAAAAAAAATTGAAAAAAATAGTTTCAAAAGGAATCCGCCCAAAAACAAGTTTCAAAAGGAATCCATTTTCTAATCAGTTGAACTATTTTTTCAGGGATTCAGGAAAATTGTTTGCTGATACCATGAAATTTAAGCTAGGTCAGATCAAATTCTGCTTAAAAAGATTAAACAACACTCTGCCTTTTTTCAGTCAACATTAATCCTAAAGCAACTTTTCGTTACTATCTGTATTGGAAACCAATAGTATATCCTTTAAACGATTGAAATGGTTTAAAAATAATAAAACATTAATTTGAATATTCTCCAAAGAATTAAACTGTGGTTGGATTTTTTAGCTGTTATATTTATTTCATCAATTACAATTATATTATTAAAACTCCGCTGAAAATTCAAGTAAACATATCAAAATGATGAAAATTTGGAGGGCGCCAAATTGATGCTTCGCCAAGGGCGCCGTGGACCCAAGGTACATGATATGGAACCGTGATAAAAAATTAAATTAGTGAATATTTCGGATTACAATGTATATTTTTGCTAAAAAGAATGGATTAATTGCATAAGCCACTACGCTAATTTTCCCAGGAATAATCGATATCATTTTTCGTTCACTTCCACAAAAAAAAAGAAAACTGTACAGGACAATTCTAAAGACTTGTCAACAAGATGTTTTACAACAAAGTTTAAATTTTTTTTTTTAGATTGTGTCTCCAACTATGCAAATAAAGAAAACTGCAACTTTCTTAGCTGATTGTACTTGTAATTTTTTTTATTAAATAATATAAATGGTTACACTATGCTAATTCAAATAGTAACCTTTTTGTATAAATGCTTCAAGTGATATCACATAGCATTAAAATATAGAGAGTAGAGGTAGGAGAGGATGTAGGGAATGGACAGGGCAAATATAAATAATAATAAAATAAAATATGTGAAATGAATAATCTTCTTTTAAACAATAAAATAAATAAATGGTAAAGCGAGGGTTAATTTGATCAGAACGCCATAAAAAGAGAAAATGAGTGAGAAGACAGCAGAAACTAGCGAGCGTGTGTGAGAGAAGAGAAATCGGGTTGTAAGCGTTCGTGTTGAACGAGGCAGTCTGGTGTTTGAGCATAGAACGAACGGATGTATTTTGAACGGTTTCTGAAAATTAAAAATTAAAAAGAAAATGCGACCAAAAAACACTACAATGGCATTCATTAAAATTATTTATGTGAAAATATCATATGGCCAACCTTATGAACCAGAAATTAGTATGGCGGGCAACATTAATCAAGTGGAGAAGCGGCCTTCAGCAGATTGCAGGTTTTTAACTAAATTTTGAGTTTTTACGTTTTGCTTTGCTATTAATTTGCTTTGCTTTGCTTAACAGGATAAGTAAATGTTTTCCCTGCTGCAGAGACCAGGCGTACCTGGACAAAGGCAAGGACTTCCAGGAATCGACGCCAATCGAACAACATGGGCTAAGCAGGGACAATTCGATCGAAGGCTCCGTGCTGGTCATCGAGGCACCGTGCTGGTCATCGAGGAGTGGTCCTCGTCGTTCAAGGATGTTCGTGCTGAGTCGGTTCGCGTTGAGAAAGGTTAATGGGTGAGTTTTTTGAGATACTTTTAATATGAAATATGATTCATTTTTTGGCGTGCGCGTGTGCGTGTGAAGGTGCGGCTGGCTTTGGCTGTCTCGATGACAGTTGAGCCAGTCAGATTTGCGATTCCTTTCCGTAGGGTCGTAGAATTTTCGCGTCCGCCGTCGGTGTGTTTTTCGTTTTTTTGGCGTGCGTGTGTGCGTGTGAAGGTGCGGCTGGCTTTGGCTGTCTCAATGACAGTTGAGCCAGTCAGATTTGCGAATCCTTTCCGTAGGGTCGTAGAATTTTCGCGTCCGCCGTCGGTGTGTTTTTCGTTTTTTTGGCGTGCGCGTGTGCGTGTGAAGGTGCGGTTGGCTTTGGCTGTCTCGATGACAGTTGAGCCAGTCAGATTTGCGATTCCTTTCCGTAGGGTCGTAGAATTTTCGCGTCCGCCGTTGGTGTGTTTTTCGTTTTTTTGGCGTGCGTGTGTGCGTGTGAAGGTGCGGCTGGCTTTGGCTGTCTCGATGACAGTAGAGCCAGTCAGATTTGCGATTCCTTTCCGTAGGATCGTAGAATTTTCGCGTCCGCCGTCGGTGTGTTTTTCGTTTTTTTGGCGTGCGCGTGTGCGTGTGAAGGTGCGGTTGGCTTTGGCTGTCTCGATGACAGTTGAGCCAGTCAGATTTGCGATTCCTTTCCGTAGGGTCGTAGAATTTTCGCGTCCGCCGTCGGTGTGTTTTTCGTTTTTTTGGCGTGCGTGTGTGCGTGTGAAGGTGCGGCTGGCTTTGGCTGTCTCGATGACAGTTGAGCCAGTCAGATTTGCGATTCCTTTCCGTAGGGTCGTAGAATTTTCGCGTCCGCCGTCGGTGTGTTATTCATTTTTTTGGCGTGCGCGTGTGCGTGTGAAGGTGCGGCTGGCTTTGGCTGTCTCGATGACAGTTGAGCCAGTCAGATTTGCGATTCCTTTCCGTAGGGTCGTAGAATTTTCGCGTCCGCCGTCGGTGTGTTTTTCGTTTTTTTGGCGTGCGTGTGTGCGTGTGAAGGTGCGGCTGGCTTTGGCTGTCCCGATGACAGCTAGCCAGTTTGATTTGACCCTATCAACACCCTATCATACCATTTCAGCTCGATACACATCGAAACTGGTCGTTCGCACCGTTAATCAGTACCTCACTAAACATCAATCATTTAAAACTCGTAAAATCATCTCAAGTTAAAAGTTACATTGTTTAATCCTTCATTCTTTAATTACAAATGATGTTGGTTCTATCTTTCCACAGCCGGCTGTCAAAGACTAGACCATTTCATTTTAAATTTAACAACCAATAAACGGGAAATGTCTCATCCGCAGCATCCCACATTTACTCAGTGCGGACGTTACGCATCGGCGGCCGTTACTGATCGTGTGGTCCGCCCTAGAACCGCCCTGGCGGGCCGAGGGCGAGCCGCCTGGGCGGTTGAAATTTGACATTTGAAATTTTTCAATTTCGTCCGCCCTCCATCCGCCTTGGCGTGCCATGGGCGCATCGCCTGGGCGGTTCAAACTGATCGCTGAAATGTTTCAATATCGTTCGCCCCTCAATCTCCGCGGCGAGCCAAAGGCTGATTGCCGTGGCGGTTTGCATCTGAAGGAATTTATCTCGAATTTGACATTTCAGTCAGTTTCCAACGAGCTTCGGTGGGTGTTGTTATTTAATCGGCGGCTGCTGATTTTCGTGGTTAAGTTTGTGTTGGGAGAAGTGTTGTGTTGTTTAGATTGTTTACTTATGTAAACAAACAGTTGAAAGTGCGTTTGAAATAGTGATTGAAGGTTGTTTTGCAAGAATCGTTATTGTTGGTGTAATTTATGTGACACCCTTATAAATATTGTTGGCAGATGTGCAATCATTTGGAATACTTAGAATTTGATATGTTTCATTGTTGTTATGATTTGATTTGTTCTTTTTGTATGTTTGTATGGAAATTTGGTGTACATTTTGGTAAAAGTATATCTTTCCCAGGAAACCTCTTGAAGGGTATCGAGGTGGCATTTACAAAGCGGATTTTGTGCCAATGTTTACTCAATTAATGTTAATGTGTTTTTTTGTGTGAATGTTAACACTCCAAATGTTGCGGGTTCAGTGCCAGCAGTGGAAGCAATTAGTGGTGCAGCAGCGATTTTTGTCTTTCTTTTGCTTGACGTTTTTTAGGTGTGCATGATGCAGGACGTGGGTAAGAAGTAATTTCAATTATTTTCAATTATCAGTTCAGCGGCAACAATATCATTTAAAATTGTGTTTAATTTTTTTTACAGCTTCCTGGATCATTTATAAATGAACTGCTTATATGTATTTATCTATTCTTCATTTGATTTATTTGAATGTTTATATCATTCCTATTCCTTGTCCTTTTTTCTACCATTCCTCCATACCATATATTATCAAATTTCATGAACTAACGACAGTTACTGAAATAGCAATGGAACCATCTGAAGAATTTTACTTTAAAATATAATTATCTTTCTTCCAGCTTCCGGAAATCTTCTTCAATTTTAATGCCTACATTTATCTATTCACTAGATGATTTATTTAAATGTTTATATCTTTCCTTATCCTATTCCTTTTCTTTCAGCAATGGGACCATCTGGAGCATTTGTCTTTTTAATTATAGTTGTTTGTTTTGCAGCTTCCCGGAATCATCTTTAAAATTACTGCTTTTTGTATTTATCTTTCCACTGTAAGATTTATTTTTAATATTCATATCTACCATTTCTCCATACAATATATGATCAAATTGAATGACAAGTATCTTGGCCACCACAGCCGGAACAGTGAAAAAACCAGGATTGTTGTAGATAGGACGGAAAATAAGTTTTATTTCGACTGTTCTTTAGCGAGAGTAAACACACAGTGAGCTCAGTTCATCTGCTTGCGTCAAACCCAATCAACTGCCAGAAAAAAAAGTACCCGTCACAGAAAATGCCTTACTCTTGCCCACTGCTCTACCTGTCAACACTCCTCCACAAGAGTACAGCAACCTAACCTCTAAGGCTTTACTCAATTGAGCTTGTACAATTTCCCCACATTCTCTGCTACTAACATCACTTTACCATCTTTCACTACGCAACAATCGTTCTTTCGGAAAACAACTTCAAATCCTTTAGCTACAATCGCGGACACTGACACTAGATTCACCGTAAGTCCGGGAACATACTTCACATCCACCAGCTTAACTCCTCTTGCGTAGCCATTGCCATTCCGTGTGCGTAGATTGACCTCTCCTTTGCCAGCTGACTGCAACACTTGGCCGTCCGCAAACTTTACGCATGTAATCGGTGTTAGTTTAGCTTGATCCAAAAGATCTCCACGACCAGTCATATGCACAGAAGCTCCTGAATCCAGATACCAATCCTCCGTTGTCTCCTCCTGTATCGCCGCCAAGCATATCTCTCCTGAAAAAGATCCACTCTCCTCCTCCACAGTAGCAGACAATGCTCTGTTCTGCTTCCCGCCAGACTTCGATCGTTCGTCTTCAGCTCGTACTTTCTTCAGCAAGTCACAATCTCGCATCAGGTGGTCGGGACTGCTACACGCGTAACACAGCCGGCTCGGTCCAGTGTACCGCTTGTCCTTCGCAGCACTTCGAACTACCATGGCCTTCTCCGACTCCGTCTCGATTTTGTTCTTCCGGCGGTCGTACTCCTCCATAAGCTTCGTCTTTACAAACATCATCGAAAGAACTTCCATCCGACCATGAATCGACGACACGGTGCTGTCGAACGAATCGGGCAAATTTGCCAAGACAAAACAAGCCTTGAGATCCTCGTCCATTCGAATGCCAACGTTACCCATTTTCTCGAAAAGCTCCTCCATGTTCAGCAAAAACTCCCGAACGTCACCTCCTTCAGCTAGCTCCATCTTCGAAAGCCGTTTGATCAGCGCCACCTTCCCGACCGAAGAATCCTTCACAAAGTATTTCCGCAGCATTTCCCAAGCTTCCTTCGCCGTAGCAGCTTCCTCAATCTCCCTCTGCAGCGCATCATCCACCAGGTAGCCGATGGTTTGCAGTGCCAGATCGTCTTTGGCCGCCCACTCGGGAGATTTCTTCACCTCTGCCTTCGCATCGCCGACAACATAGCTCCAGAGTCCCTCCCGCGTCAAAACTGTCTCGCGCGCCGCTTCCAGGTTTCATAATTGTCGTAACTCAACCTCGTGAACCCGAATTTCGCACCTTCCATCCTTCCGGCAACTTCCTTCGTAAACTTCCAGCAATTTCCTTCGTCACCAAGCTCCACACTAAATCCTCCTTCTTCTACAACTTCCTGTCGCCTGGGCCCATAACCTCTTGGCCACCACAGCCAGAACAGTGAAAAAAACCAGGATTGTTGTAGATAGGACGGAAAATAAGTTTTATTTCGACTGTTCTTTAGCGAGAGTAAACACACAGTGAGCTCAGTTCATCTGCTTGCGTCAAACCCAATCAACTGCCAGAAAAAAAGTACCCGTCACAGAAAATGCCTTACTCTTGCCCACTGCTCTACCTGTCAACAAAGTAAGAACATGGGGTGTAATCTACTAGGATACTTTCTTCGGATTAGCTGCGCTTGTGTTTGATTAGATTAGAGTATGAATTGTTAACATTCAATGCGTTGCCTGTTTATATGTAATTACCAATAATACATGAACATTTTAAATAATTTAGTTTTTAAGAATTAGTTAAAGAATTGTTTTTATTTGCAGGAAATGGAAAATCTTCGCAACAAGTTTGCTTATCAATATATTATTTTGTTTCTTTATTTTTTCATCATTTCACCTCAGTGAACTAACAACGCACGTAAGATTTATTGAGAACAAAATTATGTTGAAAATTATGTTTTTTTTCATATTTTTGTTTTATTTCTAAATTTCAGCACACATGAATCTACAAAGATCTGCATTTCTATATAAGGCACTTTGTGTTTTTTTTTTCAGATTCAGACGAACTTGAAAAAACACTATCAGAATCCTGAAGGAACCTGAACGGGTATTCTGCTTGGGCGGATGAAATATGTATGAAAGGCGAATCGAGGGCGGGCCAAAGCGGTTGGGGCTTTTTGGGCGGATGAACTTTATATGGGGGGCGTATCAAGGGCGACCCGCTGGCGAACCAACCTACAGGGGCGGCTGAACCGTATATGAAAGGCGCATCAAGGGCGAGCCAAGGCGGTTGGGGCGTTTTGGGCGGATGAACTTTATATAGGGGCGGATCGGGGGCGATCCGCTGGCGAACCAACCTACAGGGGCGGCTGAACCGTATATGAAAGGCGCATCAAGGGCGAGCCAAGGCGGTTGGGGCGTTTTGGGCGGATGAACTTTATATAGGGGCGGATCGGGGCGATCCGCTGGCGAACCAACCTACAGGGGCGGCTGAACCGTATATGAAAGGCGCATCAAGGGCGAGCCAAGGCGGTTGGGGCTTTTGGGCGGATGAACTTTATATGGGGGCGTATCAAGGGCGACCCGCTGGCGAACTAACCTACAGGGGCGGCGGAACCGTATATGAGAGGCGCATCAAGGGCGAGCCAAGGCGGTTGGGGCTTTTTAGGCGGTTGAACTTTCTATGGGAGGTGTATCGAGGGCGACCCGCTGGCGGACCATCCTATAGGGGCGGTTGAACCATACAAAACGGCGTATGTGGGGCGGATGAACGGCGGGTGAAACATTTCAAGGCAAACCTGGGCGACCCCGGGGCGAGTCGCTGGCGGACCAACGTCACGATAAAAAAAACTGATCGTGCGCCAAATTGTTGCAAATTTTATCCGCCAGCGGGTCGCCCGTGGTCCGCCAAATCAAACGCTGGTGGATCGCCAGAGCGGTTTGGCGGTCCGCCAGCGAACCACCGGCGGGCTGCCCAGTCAATGTGGGATCCGATTGTTTGCCTTGAGAATAATATATAACATCTTTCAACAAACACTATGATTTTGGGTCGCATCATCATCTTCTATGATGAATCCTGACCAAACACCCTATCCTACTAACAAGTTTTCAGGTTCCTGGCGCTCGTGGGGTGTAAGCACAGAGTAAATCAGCTGCCCTAGTAGCAACCTGCGCTAACTAACATTCCCGTCCCTTAAAATCGAGGTCTACAAACTGACATGGCGGGCGCCGTTGGTGGCCAATGACTGTTACCTATTCGCAACTGATCTAGCTTTAGCAATCATGGTGTTTTATCTTTTCAGCGCATTCATACATGCTGTTAATAAGGGAAACACCACTAGATCGTCGAAGCCTATAATCAGTAGTGCTGAAAGGATATTACGGTTCTGTTCAGCAACGGAGGGGCAACCATGGGTGATCTCTCATGCTCATGCTCATGCTCATACTTTTTTATATGAAATATGTAAGCAACTTCCTCTTCCAGCATCATCCGTACGGACGCTGTGGGTTGCGGTATTGACATTGACGACATCGACGTGGTCATCTCGTCAACATGCCGCGCCACATCAACACGTAAATTGGCCGGACCGGGCGAACAAGTTGTGCTGGAAACCGGGTACCTTCATCACGATGCTTATCGATTAGGAGCAAAAGAAGTTCCAGTTGACCCTGGCCGAGGCTGGCAGGCAGCCGCTGGAGCCGATCGAAATCCATTCGAACGCCGTAGAGGAATACGCCGTGCTGTACTCGGCGGTGCTGAATGACCTGTGTGAAGCCCTGGATCAGCAAAAGCAAACGATCAAGAAGATTCATAGCGGAATGTCGAACACTAGCATGACCAAGGTGAACTTGTTCAGAAAGCTGAAGGATCGCGTTGACTTCCAGCGAAATTATCAAAATGCTACTTTTTCTACCAATGACTTATTAAATAATGTAACTTTTGTGAAATAAACTAATATATTTATGTTCAATCATTAATTAAGTTTTAATTTAAACAACAACACAAATATCACATTTATAAGATAACTGTATAAAAACCAAAAACTGTGTGTTTATCATATTTAATGTTCATAAGTTTTTCTTATGAAAGCAAAAATCGCTCATACATAAAATTTATAAGATTTGCTTATGGAAAATAATTCATTCAACGATCCAATAAAATTTATAAGGTTTGCTTATGGAAAAATCTATATGGCATCCTTATGGCTGATATAACATTTTTGGCTGAGTGTACTGTTCTTTCAGCATTGTATCGAGGTTTTAAGCGAAGATGGCGTTCGAATGGTGAACGCCCGAAATGTCAAAATCACGCAGTGGTACCAACATTACGGAACAAGTGTGCCATGGCATGACAGCCATATATTTTTCTAATGTTGGTGCTACTGCGCGATTTTGACATTTCGGGCGTTCATCATTCGAACGCCATCTTCGCTTAAAGACCTGGATTAGATGGATAAGTATTAGGGTGGTCCAAATCCGGACTTTTTTGGGGCTACCCCCTGAAATCAAAGATTGACCCATCACTAGGCTAAATTCCAAATTTGAGCTCATTCTGACCACGGGAACCCCTCCCTCCAATCGCTTAAAGTTTGTATGGGAAAAATCGTCAAAATGTATGGAGAAAAGCAACTGTTTTACTTTTTTACCTGTGGAAGGCGCCATAGTTATCAGATTCATACCATTTCTCAAATGTAGAACCTTCATTAAATTTAGAACAACTTTCTCGAAGACACCATATTTTTAGGATTTTTTCCCGCGAAGTTATTAGCGCCCAAAACTGACCATTTTTGCGCGGCTAGCTGCAAAGGGGGTCGAGTTCACATAACGTAGGTGATATTTGTTACACTACAAAGGGATAATCGCTGTGTTCCCCGAGCATGGGTAAATAACAAGGGAAATGCGTAATAATACCTTTCTCTGGTATCAACACCAAATTTTGGTATTCCTGGACCCTTCAAAATTTGTCTTAAGGATTATGCAAGAGCAAAATGTGGTATCATACCAATTTAAGGTATTGTTTTGATATTGCAAAATTGCAGAATTTGTCAATGGTCGAACACCACATTTTGGTATTATTTTGGTATTACAGTATTTTATCAAATTCCTCTGAAACTATGGGAAAGTTTTGACCAATTTTGACAAAATAATTAATTTTGCGCTAAAATGATGTCTCAAAGCGAATGCTTTCATTGAAAACTGGAAATTTCAAACTTGATTTTAAACATTTTTGATATACCCCCTACAGAAATGACTTAAAATTGTGGAAAATTTTCTAAGTCAGGATGGCACATTTTGGTATTATTTTGGTATTAAGGTGTTTTATCAATTTCCTCTGAAACTATGGGAAAATGTTGACCAATTTTGACAAAATAATTAATTTTGCGCTAAAATGATGTCTCAAAGCGAATGCTTTCATTGAAAACCGAAAATTTCAAACTTGATTTTAAACATTTCTGATATACCCCCTAGCCCTAGAGAAATGACTTGAAATTGTGGAAAATTTTCTAAGTCAGGATGCCATATTTTGGTATTATTTTGGTATTGAAAGGTTTCATCAATTTTCTCTGAAACTATGGATTTTTTTAAAATTTTTGACGAGATAATTAATTTTGCGCTAAAATGACTTGAAACCCAAAAATGTTAAAGCTGATTAAATTTGTTTTTGTGATATACCCACTAATATTTTTTTCAAAAACGTTGAAATTTCTCTAAGTTGGGATAACCAAATACTTTGAAAAACGAGTCAATCAACAGATTATTGAATTTTGGTGAATTTCAATCCAGTTTCATTTTAATAATACTTATTTTTCAATCATGTTATTTTTCAGAAGCTTCAAGAACTTCAAGTACAGCCGTTCATCAATGACAAATGCTCATTCATTTGTGGACCACCAATCAGTGAGGTTCTCCTGGATATTAGCTCCTGAAAAGTGCTTAAAAGTGCAAAAATGCCTCACGGCAAGAAAAAGAGGCGGTCCTCACCAGCAGGATCGGCAGATTTGAAGAAGCTAAGAATGCCGAAGCGCTACCTGCAAAGCCAGGCAGTTTGAGCAAGGACGCTCAAAATTCGTCTGGAAACCAGTTCGCTACCCTCCCTGTGGACGTGAGCGAGAAGGAAGAATTTGAACGACGGGAAAAGTTGCCACCCATTTTTGTGAAAACATCGTCATCGGATTCGGTGCGAAAGTGGCTGACCGGGTTTATCAAATCTGGTGCTTTACGAGCTTCCATTCGCTTGTGTGCTGATGGACTCAAAATTCTGCTACCTACCAGAAAGGATTACAACTACGTTCGGGATTTCCTGAACAACACCAAGATTGAATACTACAGCCATGACGATCCAGGTAAACGCCCCATGAAACAGGTCCTCCGTGGCCTGTTCGACATGGATGTGAGTGTGCTGAAAGAAGAGCTAAAAAATCTTAAGTTGAACGTGATCGAAGTCTTCAAGATGACGAGACACAACAAGGACATCAAGTATCGTGATCAACTGTACCTGGTTCATTTCGAGAAAGGATCGACAACGCCGTCTGAGCTGAAAGCAGTTCGGGCAATTTTCAACATCATCGTGACTTGGGAACGTTATCGTCCAGTGCACCGTGACGTGACACAGTGTTCGAACTGTTTGCAGTTTGGACATGGTGGAAGGAAATGTTTCATCAAGAGTCGTTGTGCAACCTGCGGAGGTGAGCACAAAACTCAAGCTTGCGAAACAATCAACGAGAACATCGAAGCGAAATGCTTCAATTGCGGTGGCGACCATTCTACCAAGAATCGGAGCTGCCCAAAACGTGCTGAGTTTGTAAAAATTCGCCAGCAAGCGACGACGAGACACCAACCAAATCGTCGCAAAACACCACCAGCATACACGGATTTGGATTTTCCTGCTTTGGCGTCACCTGGAGCAGGATCTGTTCGAGTGGTTCCAAATCTGCAGCCATTGCCGTTGAATCAGCGGCAAAGAGTTGCAGAGAATACAACACCTCCAGGCTTCAGTCAGCAACCGAGGGAAAACCAATCAGCATCAACGGGTGAAGGCAGTAGTGACCTGTTTTCACCACAAGAACTTTTGAACATTTTCATCGAGATGACAACAACACTTCGTGGTTGCAAAACTCGCCAGGAACAAGTAAGAACTCTTGGAGCATTCATCTTAAAATACAGTTCGTAGTTTACTCGTTCTAGTGATTTTGAATATTTCAATGGATCTATTTTTTTAGTTTTAAGTTAGGATTAGTTGTTAAAGTGATTTTTTTTCTTTTTTACCCAAGTGTATTCAATTCAATGCAATTATGTAAAACAATTTGAAGTAAATAAAATAAATATGATCAGTTAATAATAAAACGAAAAATATAACAAAGATGAAGAGCATTAGGCCATACCACTTAGCATGTAAAAGAAATGTAATTATTATAAGAAAGTTCAATAAAGACATATTTAATTTCAAAAAAAAAAAATGACAAATGCATTCGGTGTGGTGAAGAATATCACTAAAAACAACATGGAATCATCAGGTGAGTAGATTTGGGTGTTGCATAAGGATCATTTACGTTTTTTCACTAACTACAACTGCTGCACTAAAAATGGTATGAAAATAGCAAATTTTGGTATTACTTGTGCAAATACCAGCGACCAAAATGTGCTCTTGGTTGCCCAGTAATAGATGGTAAAATACCATGAAATCATACCAATATCATGTTTGTGGAAGACCACAGGAATACCAAAATATGATTTTCCAAGGGCGCGGAATACCTAAAATTAAAACCATGACAATACCAAGTTTTGGTATTCAAGCAATGTTCAAAAATCCAGAAGACCCCAACTTGGTATTGAAATGATTTTATTTTGTGGTATTATTTTACCTTTGGAATAACATGGTTTGGTATTGTTGTGCCCTTCCACATACAAGCTTTTGGTATGATTTCATGGTATTTTACCATCTATTACTGGGCAACCAAGGGCACATTTTGGTCGCTGTTATTTGCCCAAGTAATACCAAAATTTGGTATTCCCGTGTTATTTACCCCTGCTCGGGTCAATTTATGGTTGCCCCCTGAAGAATACTAACAAGAGAATAAAAAGTAAGTTTCGTGGTAACGACGCGTTCTGTTTACCTACAAGCGCGCGCTGTTTCTCTGCTTGGACTTTTGTCGTCGTCGTTTCGTTTGCTATCCGCTGCGCTGCGCGTTCCTGGCATGTTTATTATAATTTTCAACTAAAATAGCAGGTTTGTTTTGAGATATATTTAGCATATAAATTCTTAGATTATGTCAAAATTTAAAAAAAGTGCACTGAAAAAAAAAATTTGATTAAAAGACAGCTTAGGCCTTGGCTTAGGCTCATTTAAAAAATTGAAGCAAATGAACAGGGTTTAGCAATTGTTCGTTTATGCTCATTGAGAGAATGATTCAATTATTAAAAAAAAATCTTCAGGTAATACAAATTAATTTATTTTTACTCTAAATATCATCCGACCAACTGCTTGTCCATTTGAAGGCAATTTGATTCCAGATATAAAACTTGCTAGCTCAACAATCTCTATTTTTAAGGCTTTTCTTTTAGACATCGTTGCACTTTTTGGAGGTTTCGGAATCTGACATAAACTTTTAATAATCGTCAAAGGCAAAATATACCGCAATTTGTTGTAGGGAAGTGTTCGCGCGTGTGGTCGGTTCGGGGATTTCGGACACTAATCATAAACCGTTTAGCACTGATTAAAACAATTTATTGCGCGAACAGAAACTACACAATTTATTCTTAAACGCGTAGCTGTCTGGCGTAGTCAACGGTTTATTTAAGACTATACTCTAAAAGGGACAGTACATGAGAAGCGAGCCGGGGAGAGATCTAAAAGAGCGAGGATCACCTCTGCTCACTCTGCTCACTTCAGGGACAGACAGGGACGGAAAAACATTTATTTGTGGATCACATTTAGGCTGGTAGAATTTGGAATTTGATCTCTCGCGCGATCATACCGGCCGCCTTGGAATCACTCGGATTCAAACATTCTTCTCGTCTGTTTTGATTCTTATCTTCGTCTCTTATATACTACTTCTACTGTATCTATTGTTACCCTAGGTCAAGTCAGATTTTTGTTTGCTTATGTACTACGATCGCGGCTGCGGCCGTCGATCGAACACGGACAATAGATATTGTTCTTCTGCTGGACTGTAAACATCGTGCATTTCGCTGCAGTCGAAAATGCATCGATTTCGCCACGGATTTGCTGCTTTCTGGACAGGACTGGACCTTGGACCATCAATCAGGATGCCGCGCTGCTGCTGGCGACACTTTTGGGGTTGATTGGTGTCGTGGTGCGCTGCAAAACGCTGATTTTGTCGTTCTTTCAGGTGCTGTTTCATGATGGCGTCGATCGACAGCAGGTCGACCTTGAACTTGAGCTGGAACTGGGATGTGCTTGATTTGCTACCGTCTGCTGGTGTACATTTGAAATGCTGCTGCTTGGCTCGATCGGATGATCTTCTGTTTGTCGCGGGGGTGGATGCTTTGATGTGCTGCGGTTGTTGTTCGACGGCGTGCCGCCGACGTCGGTTGTCGGTTCGTCTGTCTGCTTGCTTGCTGCTGTTGATCTGTGCGCTGATCTGCTGAACGCAAAGCCACCGTGCGTGGGTGGCGCCGTGCGTGATCTGCTGCTCTGCTATCTGATGCGATCGGTGACGCCGTCGTCGGCGTCGATGCGAGTCTCCCTAATCAGATGAGAGGGTGCTTTTTAATCGGAAAAATTATATTCAAAAACGACTTGCCTGAACTGGGGGAGACCTCCGTGGCCTCCCCCGACGCCTCCTGGCGTCGCTGTTGACCCTCAGCGGTTACCGACACGATGGTTCTCCGGGTGTACGATGCTGCGATGACGGGGGTTGGCTCCATCGGGCTGCGATTGGGAACGAGCTGGCCAAGCTCGCTGCTGGTCGTGGCAGATGGGACCGGGAGGACGTCTCCTCCGCTGTTGTCATCGTGTGCGTGTACCTCGAAGAGTTCCAAACGTGGAATGGATTTAGCTGGGTTCAGAATTGGGAGCGGTCTTGCGACTGAAATGGCGCTGGGCGCAGCTGATTTATGTTAATCCGTAACCGTGCTGTGCTGGAAATTGTCCAGCGAAATCGCAAGCAAACATCCTTCGTGCAAAACCACCACCGAAACAAAACAGGTTACCTTAAAGCATTTCGAAAGTTCCGATCTTTTGAACGGCCTCTGAGCGCAGAACGACCCGCAGGTCTGGGCGCAGACAGGGTGGCGACTATGGAGGAAAAAGATTCGGTGAACTTTTTGAAATTCAAAACAACACATAACTTAACTGGTGTGCGGAGGCCTTCCGACCTCCGCCGTTGGAGGAGTCCTAGTTCTCCCCTTGCGCGGTAGAAAGGTTGTCACGGATCGGCAGAATGCAGATCTTAGAGATCGCACGCTGATAGCTACCGTCCTTTGTGCGCACCGTGACGACACGGATGTTGCCGTCAGCTCCCGGGTGGATATCGGAAACGCGTCCGAGCTGCCACTTCAACGGCGGGAGGTTCTCGTCCTTCAGCAGGACCATGGTTCCGCCAGCAACGTTGTCTTTCTGCTTAGTCCACTTCGTGCGGTTGTGCAGGTCCGACAGGTAGAGGTTGGACCACTTCTTCCAGAGCTGCTGCGTGTACCGCTGGACAGTTTGCCAGGCCGACAATCTGTTCTCGGGAATGTGGTCGAGGTTTGGCTCAGGAATCGCAGTGAGTGGACGCTGGATCAGGAAGTGTCCTGGGGTGAGCGCTTCGAAGTCTGCGGGGTCGTTGCTGAGCGGCGTGAGCGGTCGCGAGTTGAGGATCGCTTCGATCTGAACCAGCACAGTCTGGAACTCGTCGTACAGCAGGGTGTGCAGCCCGATCGTACGTTTGAACAGCAACTTGAAGCTCTTCACTGCGGACTCCCAGAGGCCGCCGAAGTTCGGCGAGCGAGCGGGAATGAACTTAAATTCGATGCTGTCGTTCGCTGTTTCGCGGATGATCTCCTCTTCGAACTGCTGACTTAGGAACAGCTTAACGAGTTCGCTCAGCTCACGTCTTGCGCCGACGAAGTTCTTGGCGTTGTCGCACATGACCAGCTTCGGTTTGCCACGCCGGGCAGTGAACCGTTTGAGGGCCGCCAGAAATGCCTGCGTCGTTAGGTCTGCTGCTAGTTCTAGGTGAACAGCTTTGGTGACCAGGCAGACGAAGATGGCAACGAAGCACTTCACTGGGCGAGCTCGGCGCTGCGGGTACGCGACCTGAAAAGGTCCGCAGTAGTCAACTCCGACTCGTGCGAACGGTGTACACGGAGTGACTCGTTCGGGCGGCAGATCCGCCATGAGCTGGTCCAGAACCTTCGGCTTGACACGGAAGCAATCGACACACTTGTGGATCACCTCGCGAACGAGGTTGCGGATGTTGATCGGCCAGAACCGCTCACGCACAGCAGAGATCAACAGTTGTTGTCCAGCGTGAAACATGGACTCGTGATAATGTGTGACGATAAGCTTCATGAACGGATGACGATGGTCGAGAATGTACGGATGCTTCCGATTGTCCGAGACTGCGGCGTGCTGCAACCGGCCGCCGACGCACAGGATTCCATCGATGATTCTTGGGTTCAGCGCAGCGATGCGGGTGTTGCTTGGAATCGCGCGATCTCTGGACAAAGCATCGTACTCTTCCGGGAAGCATTCTCGTTGAGCGAGGCGCACCAGCTTCTTCAAAGCGACCTCGAGCTCTCCAGCCGTCAACGGACCAACTCTGCGACAGTGCTTGTTCGCCGCACGGCTGTTGAAACAGAAGCGGCAGATTACAGCGGTCGTCCGTATTGTCACGGTGTACGACGAATTCACTGTAAACAGTCTGCAGGGCTCGGTGTCACGTGCAACTGCAGCGACAGCGTTGTGTTCCTCCAGTTCTTCGTGGTCGAAGTCTGCTGCGTTCGGCACTTGAGCGTGCGGCCAATGCTGGTGGTCAAGACTCAGCCAATCGGGTCCGTTGAACCAAAGCTTTGAGTACTGCAGCTGCATCGGTGTCATGCCGCGAGAAATGATGTCAGCTGGGTTCTCTATTCCGGGCACATGGTCCCAAGATCCGCTCTCCGTCAGATGTTGAATCTCGGACACACGGTTGGCCACGAACTGGTTCCATCTGGACGGCAGTGACGCAAGCCAGCAGCGTACGATCATGGAATCCGTCCAGAAAAACGCTTTGCCTCGGAAGTTGATGGCGTTGGCCACCTTCTCGTACAGATGCGCCAGCAGCAGAGCGGACGCCAGTTCCAAGCGGGGAATCGACTGCTTACGCTTCTTCTTCTTCAGGTTCTCGAGCGGTGCGATGCGAGATTTGGAGGCCAGCAAGCGGACGGTTACGTCGCCGTTGGCCGAAACGGTTCGGATGTAGATGCACGCACCGTAAGCGTTGACTGAAGCGTCGCAGAACCCGTGAAGCTGCACATTCTGGTCATCTGCACCTGTGCCAATCCAGCGGGGTATCGACAGGCTGTCTAGACCGGCTAGATTTCTGCGGTATTCACGCCAGTACTCCTGCAGATCTTCTGGCAGAGCGGCGTCCCAGTCCAGTTCCATGTGCCACAGCTTCTGCACGAAGATTTTCGCTTGGACGACGACAGGACCGATCAACCCGTACGGGTCGAAGATCATGGCCATGTCTGAGGCCACGACACGCTTCGTGATCACGGCAACGTCGTTCCACTTTGGCGATCTGAAACGGAAACTGTCCGTACTGGGCTCCCAGACGAGCCCGAGCGTCTTGACGGTTGCGTCAGACGTGTCCAGTTCTAGCATGGTCCGCTCGTCGCGAAGATGTTCCGGGACGTCAAGCAGGATGTCTCGGGAGTTTGAGTGCCACTTTCGCAACGAGAATCCACCAGATTCCATCAGATCGACCATTTCGGCGACTAGCTCTTTTCCTTCTGTGACCGTGTGCGCACCTGCCAACATGTCGTCAACGTAGAAGTCACGTTTGAGGACCTTGGCAGCGGATGGGTGCGTCTTTTCTCCGATCTCACCGAGTTTTTGCAAGCACTTGGTCGCTAAATACGGCGCTGACGCCGTTCCGTACGTGACAGTGGTCAGCTCGTAGACTCGGATGGGTTCGTCCACATTGTCTCTCCAAACAATCCTCTGTAGTCTCTGGTCGTCAGGCTGGACGCGAATCATACGGTACATCTTGGCGATGTCAGCGACGATGGCAACTTCGTAGTGGTGCTGTCCGGCCTCAAGACGCAGTGGTGTGGTAGGTAATACGCTAACTCTCCCCCGGCCGTGTCGCCGGCAACCCGTTTCATGTGTCCCATGGCTTCGTACTCGTGAATAAAATCACTGTACTGTTGTTTCAGATCTGGATTCGCTGACAGCCGCTTCTCCAGTCCCAGGAAGCGTTTGATGGCTGTTGATCTGGACTCACCGAGACGCTGGACAGCATACTTTTTCTTGGGCAGCGTCACAACAAATCTGCCAGTTTCGTCACGAACCGTCGTCTCCTCGAACAGCTGCTCGCACGTGGATTCTTCGATCGAGTGCGTGCTCTTGGTGCGGCACGTTTCCAGTTCCCAAAATCTGGTCAGCAGCTCGTCGATTGCCGCGACGGATACGAGAGACGTCGATTCTGGAACGCTGCCGGGAAGCCGGCCGGAAATGATCCAACCGAACACCGTGTTGTGCAGCGTGGGACCGTCTGCAGCTGGTTTCACACGTTCGTCCGTCAGCAAGTCCATGTAAAACTCGGCACCGATAATGACGTCCACTGGACCGGTTTTGTGGAACTCCGGATCAGCCAGGAACATCCAGTCGGGCAGCTGAATTGTAGACGGGTCGATGTACGACGTCGGCAACGAGATGTTGAGCTTGGGCAGGACGTGGAACTGCATCTCCGACTCGTACGCTGAATTCTGATCGGAACGCGGACCGACATCTGCACGCACGAGCTGCGTCGACACGCAACGCGACGTTCCGATCCCTTGGATCGGCAAATACGACGATTGTCGCTCGAATTTGAGTCGTCGCGAGAAATCTCTAGTCATCAGACAGTGCTGTGAGCACGAGTCAAGAAGCGCACGCGCTAGCGGTTCCGAAGCGGTCTTTAATACGAATGAGCGCGGTTGACAGGATGATGTTGTGTGTGGGCGTGACGGGTAGTGCAACGTAGTTTTGGCTAGTGGTTTGTGCAAGGGGGTTGACACATCAAATATTTTCATTCAGATTATTCTGTTCATTCCAGAATAATTCTGGAATGATGCTGGCCATACGCAGAATTATTCCGTTTCCATTTAATTTTGTTTAAGCGTGTTAACCAGCAAGAGCTGTCATGTTCTCGAAAAAAAGTAAACATCAACGTAAACGTCGCCGCTTGTGGCAAGTGGAAGCTACGCCGAATTGCTTCCAAACGCGTACCCGCAATCCGGATGCGGACCTCACGGAATTTGCCAGTAGAACGGAAGCCAGTAACAAGCCAACGCAATTTTTCGCCGCCACGGTCACGACGATAAAACAGCGGCTCGCCTGGACACGATTAGACTTTTGGTGTTTGAAAACAATCCGCGGAAAACGCGACCTGGTCCAGTTGAATCCGGTTTGAGGACACGTTGTTTGCAAAGGCGTCGACAGATTTGGAGAGTTCGGTGGAGAATAGGGAACTGAACTGGAAGTTGGACGCCAGCATCCGGGAGTTGTTTTTTTTCACTTGTCGCCGTACTTTATGCTGCAACCTTAACCTCAAAACTAGACGGCACTCGAACACAATCAGAGCGTAGTAAAAAAGGCCGCTCCTGCCCAGTCAAATCAATCCGAATCCTGAAACGGAATCTAATTAGAATCGTATACAAATTCCGTTTCAAACGCAACAACCGGTTCCGTGATCGAACCGGTTGTTGCGTTTGAAACGGAATTTGAATAAGATTCTAATTAGATTCCGTTTCAGAATTCGGATTGATTTGACTGGGTGGCGGCCACCATCAACATGATCACCACCACAACTCGGAGACGGTCCAGATGAAAGACCGTCTCGTGATAAACAATTCAGCGAGGAAGTACGTAGTGGTCATACTCCGGGAGTACGACACGGTGCTTCTGCCACTTCAACGGCAGTGTCACCGACGAGCACCTGGATCACGACGGAACTCAATGATCAGATCTGTTCCTTTTGTTGGAAGGGATTTCGTGAAACCTGGGTGAGTTTGTTAACAAATCCGTTCAGTGGAACTTAATCTAATCGGTTTATGTTTCCCTCAGGTCCTGCAACTGTACCAGGTCTCCAACCTTAAACACGGTCATGATGGCAGATTCGTCCAGGTTTGGTATTAATCTGGTGTATGCTGTTAAAATCGCCGGAATACTTCGAGGGCACCAGTTGCCCAACCAACCTGAATACTACCTGAAGGTTTCAGCACCGATGTGGAGGGCGGTCTGCTAATTCACGCAACTTGATCTGGAAACAAAGAAAAGTGAGTTTCGAATTCGTGCCTTTTCCGGTGCATTTCCACACAAGCTCATTTTTCATCCTTTTCCGTTCACAGGAGGGAAATAAGGATAAGGCCTAACCCGCGGCCAGCGATGCCCCGAAAATCAACGAAAAGTAAATCTCGTCGAATGAACCCCGAAAGACCCCGAAAGTGCACCGTTATCCGCACAAGTTTTAAGTCAGCAGCTTGCTGGAGGCATTTATCGAAAAGTTTGCGGTTTGAAGGACGGGGACGTGCTGGAGTGTAGGTCGCTGTCGGTGGCAAGAAGGATTCACGCGATCTGATGGAAAGATTTGTGTGGGCCAAGTTGTACGAGAGTGAGTCGACTTTTGTCACACTTTCCATGAAAGATGCGCCCTGGAAAGATCCTCAAGGTCAAGTTTCCAGCCGTGGATAAGCTCACACGCCAGAGGCGAACAAATTTCTGAGCGAACTCTGCCCCATCTACTCACCTCTGGGCAAACTCGTCGACGACTATTGCATCAGCCCGACCTTCATCTGCGGCCACCCTTAGATCATGTCCCCGCTCGCAACACTACCGGCCATCGAGTTAAACGATCCGGCCGTCTAGCGCTAGCGATTCGAGCAACAGGCTGCCGACACAGCAACCGGCGATGACGAGACTCAGCTGGAGGACGAGAACTTCTGCAACGCCCTGAGGTACGGTCTTCCATCGACCGGCGGCTAGGGCATGAGAATCGATCAGCTGACCGACAACAAAAACATCTGCTCTTCCCAGCGATGGAACCGGACGATCCTGAAAAAAAAGTTGCTGCGGCTGTGACGAAAGGAGCTGCGCTCAGTGTTTTGTTTGCTTAATTACAATAAAGATCGGCCTCGTTTGTGATCCTAGTTTTATCGCGTGCACCCGCTGCAGCCCACTGAGAATTTTGGCTCGAGCCTTGACTTGATTCAGGCTCGATCTCGAGCCAGATCGAGTCGAGGCTCGAGCCAAAATTCTCAGTGGGAGGAGTCCAACAGGCAGGAATTCGTCGATGATTGTAGGATTCAGGTCGTCAACCTGCCGACGAGGTGGCCCATCAACCCGGCGGACGTTGGTACCAGGTTCTATCGAATATTCTTCCTGCACTGATGGACTGATTTTATTTGTTGCCAAAAACCCAAAAGTTCAATTCAGGTGACAAAATATTCGAATACACATAAACTGCATTTAATCGCTAACTGATAACTAATAAATAAAAAATCTAGAAAAGGTAAAAACACGCACACAATTCCCGTTTAGACAAAGGTAATTTTCGTCCGCCTTCGGTCGTTTTCCTGCCATACGTTTAGCTCCTCTTACTCCTCGATGCAGGCGTCCTCCTGGCCCAGCTTAGTCGTGCAGCGCTTCATCACGTCTGAGATCTTGACCGTTTCGCTCGCACCGACCAACTCTCGCGTCAGCGGAAAGATCTTGTCCGACGTGTTTTGGGTGCTGTGAGAAAAGAAAGATTTGTTGGTACGGGCGTAATTTGAGTCATTTATAAAGTAACTTACTAAGTGGTCTTTACTACTCGGTTTGGTTCAGCGAGTCCTTGAATATTTCCAACAGATGGAGGGCCTCCTAAGCGTTTACAATGTACTCGGACAGTTCCGGCGGGATGACCGGCACTTTACGCTTGCACAGTGCGTTGTACCCGCGGATCAGCGACATGCGGTCCGGATTGTCTAGGATGAGCAAGCAAAGCGGCTCGCAGTTGGATGTTCTGCTAGATGGTGTGCCGTGAGTTGTAACGGCCGTACGCAGGATTGGCAGCGGCAAGAATCTCCGAGATCTCCTATCAGGCAGATGTTGATGTTTCGTGCCGTTCGGGCATTGATAGACCAACCAGTAGAAACAGCTGCACCTTCTTCACGTCCAAATGGCCATAAATCTCCGGCGTCAAACGGTCACATGTATAAGTGGCCACCGTCATCATGGGCTTTACCTTGGTGCAAAGGGTAACGATTCCTCGAACCGTGACCAACTTGCCGATGCAATCCGCCTTTACCTCCCGGGTCGAAAACGCCTGCGATACGCTCGGAGCCTTGAATTGAATATCGTAACGTTTGACCAGTTCGGCCGGAATCGTGTTCCAAGCATCATGCGGCTTGTTCGGATTCCACGTCCGCGATCTGTTCCTTGCCGGTTACACTGCCATCCTAGCCGGGTCATCTCCACTTCTCCATCAGAGCCAGCGGATTCCCCGGTCACCGTTTCGAGGTCCCAGAGTCGGGGGGGGGGACCTCGCCGAATTTGTTCACCTTGAGACAGACTTCCGCCACGGCCGTCTCCTGGTGAAAACGATAGTCTTGTTGAAGGTGGCCGCGAAAAGAGGCTGGTTATCAGCTCGTCACTGGCTGTTTTTTTTAAACGTCCTTTTCCACCCGTAAATTTCGTGAGATCCGCAGGGGCTTTCGCTTGCCGCAAACGAAACACGATCGTATAACAACATGGGATGAAAACATTTTGCTTTATTTTGATTTTTTTACGTTTACACGCTAATCTGGAAAACTCATATTATAGAGCAAAACATTCTCATCATTCCAATCATTCTGGAATTAAACTGGAATGATTCCTGAATGATCGAGTGTCAACCCCCTTGCCTCTTACACTAATTTTCGTTTTTCTCGAAAATGAAACAAAATTTCATTTATTTTAAGTATGGGGCACTTTAAGGACGTGTAGATGAACAATCTCGAGCATAAAAGTTTGAAGTTACAAAAATAATAATGTCAAGATAATTACTAAACCTACCACAGATATCTTTTGGTAATTTTGAAAGTTGTCACATTTTATTAAAAATCATTACAATATACTTTAGGCATCATATTACAATACTTATCCATAAAGAACAGTAATACTCGACCATAAATTTAGGAATCAAAAGGTATGACGAATTTCTGTTTGACTTGAAAACGTTATTACAGAAATCGTAATTTGTTTTCGTGTTCCTGAGTAGTTAAAAATTTGCGTAATTATTTCAGCATTTTTCAAATGTAATTACATTTCTGCATTGCCAAATTGTTTCGATATTAGGTAACTTTACTACCCATTTATTGTGACAAATCAGACACACCTTATATATTCGAAGAACTTTGGTGCTCGTCTTGCTGGACGGTTGACAGCTTGAACTAACGTTTCATTGTGTTTGAAATTTTCACGCTTCAAACAAGTCGCTCTGTTTCTGCTGCTACTTTTTCATTTATAATCAGTTAATTTGCCAATAAACGCAGAAAATTTGGTGAAAATGTGAAAAAAGCTTGCTGCTCTTCCCGCTGGCCCTGCGGAAGGCTAATTTGGCTGAGATTTTACAAGTTAGCCATCTCCTAGTGGACTGAATCAACTGGACCGGCCCTCAATGTTCTCCGCCGTGAAATCATTTTGTTTCTTCGAAACAGGTACGAATAGTTGCTGCTGGTTGCTACAAAAGTGTTGAGTAACAAATTTTTAAACAAATTTGTTTCTGTTCTTTTCAGGTTCATCAATCAACTCGGGAGTGCGAGAGCTCGAGCCTCGTTGCCGAGCCATGGATGGCGCCGCGAAAGTTCTCAATTCTTGAATGTTCCGCCCTGAAGGATGCCCAACACAGGAAAAGAAAATAATTTGGAAATAAATAATGCTGTGTGGAAACGCGTCTTGTTCTTATTATTTCTCGAAGGGAACCATTTTTGGGCATGGGCACATCTCACTCATACAGGCGCAAAAGCAAGCTACTCGCACTAATACATCAACAAACTATAAGATGAATGAGTTCACTAATACAAGAAAACAAAGTATACATGTGTTGGTGTAAAAGTGGTTGAAAAAGCTCGAATATTTCTTGCGGGTTTCCCTCTCGTAGATTGTGCGTGATTCCTCACCTGTCCGTGCATGGAAGCATTTCCCACTTCTTTTGACATTTTGCCATTTTGCCATTTTGACATTTTGACATTTTGACATTTTGACAATTTGACATTTTGACATTTTGACATTTTGCCATTTTGCCATTTTGACATTTTGACATTTTGACATTTTGACATTTTGACATTTTGACATTTTGACATTTTGACATTTTGACATTTTGACATTTTGACATTTTGACATTTTGACATTTTGACATTTTGACATTTTGACATTTTGACATTTTGACATTTTGACATTTTGACATTTTGACATTTTGACTGTTCGACAATTTCTCGGGTAAGTTTTCAAAAAGCCGTAAGAGCCACCGTGACCTCTTACACTAATTTTCGTTTTTCTCGAAAATGAAACAAAATTTCATTTATTTTAAGTATGGGGCACTTTAAGGACGTGTAGATGAACAATCTCGAGCATAAAAGCACTGACGAACTGACGTGCCACCAGGAACAAATTTGTCGATCATTTTTGACCGCACACTGTTTCTTTTTCTCTGTACTATTTTCTTCATCGGCGATTGTCAGAATTCGCGTTTGACGTTTTGTCACATCAGCTGATTCCTTGTTGTTAAGAATCCTGGAACAACATGCGAAATTGGCGGAAAAGATTTAGAATGGAATTGTTACGAAAAGTCTAAAACAAGCGAGGGGGACGTCACTCCGCGATAACACACTAAAACGCACAAAAACGAGCTCGAAAAGCATCAACGCTACTCATCGTGCCGAGTTTTCACATAACGCCACCTTAAAGCAAGTTATCGCAAGTTAACGCGCGTTAAAGCGAGTTAAAGCGACCAGCGTCTGCTCGACTTTTGAACCAGGGAAATCCATCTTGCAACCTTGCCGTCGAGCAGTTTTTGGTCGTGTTTGGCAACTCGGTATTTGTTTTGGTTTTTTTTCAAGCAGTTTTGACAGAAAGAAAAAAACAAAGTATAAATTGCGATTTTTTGTCAACGGCCGGAAAAGTTTGTTCCGGTGGGATCGCCGGCTCCACCGTCCACAGAGCGCACGTTTTGACGACCGGAAAAGTTAACTTTACTCCCGGTGTGTTGTGTTTGATCGGCGGCTCTAACATCAAGTCAGGATTTTGGCGGAAAATCCTGGCGCAAACTCAAGTAGGAGCAAAGTTTTCGGGTAATGTTTTTTTAGCAGTGAGATTTTAGTTGTGATTATTTTAATTTTGTATTGTTTTTGCAGGCAGATAATCGACGCGCTTGGATGTAGATAAAGCCTAGACTGAGTTCATTCCAGTGCCGGCGCTATTTATCACCACCTGTTGCCCTGATTGTGACCTTCCCCCAGCGAATTGCCGAAACGTTCGCCGAGGAGGAGAAGGGCGAATTTGCCTGGCTGTCCTCGTTTGTGGGGGGCATCCCAACAATCCGGCGGCCAAGACCCTTGTGGACATGAGTCGCTACCAGGACGCAGGGTTAGCGATGGAACGACTTCCGTGATGGTCAGAGTTGCTGCGCGAGGCGGAAAAGTTGATCGAGCAAAAGTTGCACCCGCAGACGATTATTGCCGGGTGGAGAGCGGCCACGCAGGCGGCACGTTCGGCGCTGAATGCCGCGGCTCAGAATAATTCGAAGGTTGCGGAAAAGTTCCGAGAGGATTTAATGAACATTGCCTGGACGACGCTCAGCTCGAAGATTCTGACCCAACAAAACTACTTTGTCAAGCTGACCGTCGATGCCGTGATGCGATTGAAGTGTTCTGGCGAATTGACCGCGATATAGCGCAACTGGCGGTTGCTTGGAGGATTCGTTCCTGGACGAGGGTTTCCTGCTGGACAAGAAGCCCGGTGTGCACAAGCCGAAGCGCACCGAGAACGCAAAGATCTTGATCGCCAACACGCAGCTGGCCATGGACAAGATCAAGGTTCTTGGATCGAGCATCAAAATGTACTCGATGGCGAAAATTGCCGAGCTGGAGGTCGCCGAGAAGGAGAAGATGAAGGAAAAGCTGACAATTCGGTTCGTCTCGGTCGTTGCGATTTGATCGAGCAGGTCATAATCGGCGAAAACACGCTACTGCGCTTCAGCGGAGTTCCCCTCGGAGAGGCCACGTACGACACGGACGGGAAGATTGTGTTTGTCTCGTCGAAAGCCGATCGGGCGGAAGATGAAAGAAAAAAAATGTGGAAAAACGACAAGCCAGAAGACGCCGTGGACAAATACGAGGATGAGGAACCTGTGTCGAGGCCGAACGGAACCGAGCGGGCTGAGGTCGAAAAGATAATGGCCAGAAGCAGCGAGGAGAGTACGTGCTGCACATCAAGACATCCGGTGGTTCCCCAAATCGGACCATCGGAAGTTTACAACAAGCGGACTTGCTTGTGAACCTACTCGGGCCACCGACAGGCCATGTGTAACGTGAGTTTTAAAAAGTGCGGCGATAAGCTCGTGTCGGCCGGGTACGATTTCTCCTTAAGCTGTTGGACACCGAAACGGACGACGTCGTGTCAGGCTTAAGTGCGTGAAAGATTTCCCCCTGTGTACGGTGGAAGCGTTGGACTCCATTTGGGTGAGTAGATTTAACTGGAAATAATTGGATAAGAAACCTCAAATTTCCTTATATCTTACAGTGGGACCCAACCTTACCCGCAGAATCTGCATCATCCAGGAGTACGGCCGTCGTCCGGGCGCGGTCAACACGACAACCTTCGTCGGCGAAAACCGGAGCATCGTGACGACCTCCGACGACAAAGGCTTGCACGTCTGGGAGTGGGACATTTCGGTAGACATAAAGTACATCGCCGATCCAATGATGCTCACGATACCCGCAGTCACACCTCCCCAAACGGCAAGTTGTTTGCCTGCAAAAGCTACATGTTCTCCGGTTTTGCCTGTTCCCCCGACATGAGCAATCTCGTGTCCAGCGATGGCGACGGCAAAGTATACATCTGTTGAACTGCTTCTGCGAACAGCTGACGTAAGTTGGTCCGGATCTACCTGGAGGTTTTAGGGGTTTAATTCTGGTTCTTTTGCAGACTGGCAGCATACGTCGTACGCAGATTCTCGAGTTCCTACTCCAGCTGGCAGAGGCAGGCCACTTTCATGGCAATCTGACGCTGGACGTGGTGTACAAGATCGAGTTGGAGGTGCACAAGGTAAGACGGAAATAGCTTGAAATCGACGAGACTTATAAATAAAATCCTATTTACAGATACCCATCACCTCGTCGGTGTTCCGGACAACCTGGCTCAGGGGACTCAGGGAGCTGAGATACCGGTTCTGGGTTTCAGTCGACAGCGTTTGAAGATCTCAACGACGACAGTTTCACGCTGGAGGAACATCCTGCAGATATTACGAAGGATTAGTTGACGGCGAAGCAGACGAAGAACATGCTTCGTGCTATGGCAACACTGTCCATAGCGAGACGCCGCACCAACACACTCAACGTTGTGCGATGGGCACACCTTGCGAGGTGACAGCTTTTTCTAAAGCGAGCAACGATAAAGCAAAGCCACGTTTTGTAAACGCTCTTACTTAAAATTAGTTTCTAGACTTAAAATAAACTCTAATGTTAGTCTCTAACTCGTGTAATTCATTAACGGAAGACATAACATTGTTTGGCGACGAGGATTAGTTCGGTTCCGAGTAGTTCGCGTCGGTTTTCGGGTTTTCGCGTTCGAGCGGGGTTCCTAACCTCAAAATGCCCCCGAAGGTGACGCCGAAGAAGGACGGGCCGCAGCAGCAGCCGGATCTCACGGCGATTCTGGCGCAGCTCACCGCCTACTTGGAGAACCAGTCCAAAACCCAGGAGGCTCTCCTCGAGCAGCTCTCCAAGCCGAAGGACAACGAGTTCCTGATGGAAACACTTTCAAACACCATCCCGGAATTTGTTTACGACCCCCAAGGCGGACTGGTCTTCGACAAGTGGTACTCCCGGCACGAGGAGGCCTTCAACAAGGGCGGGGAGAAGCTGGAGGAAGCGGACAAAGTGCGGCTGCTCGTGCGAAAGCTGTCCTCGGTGGATCACGACCGCTACGTGAACTACATCCTACCGGAGAACCCACCGGACAGATCGTTCCAGAACACGGTGGACACGCTTAAGGAGATGTTCGGGCACCAAACGTCCGTGTTCTTCCGGCGCTACCAGTGTCTGCAGACGACCAAGCGGAATGCGGAGGATTTCGTCACGTACGCCAGTACCGTCAACCGAGCGTGCGAGGATTTCAACATCCGGACGATTACCTCCGACCAGTTCAAGTGCCTGGTGTTTGTCGCTGGTCTGCAGTCGGAGCGGTACAAGGACATCCGGACCCGGTTGCTGGCGAAAATGGAAGGCGAGACGGCGGAGCACCCGATGACTCTCAAGAAGCTGTTATTGGAGTGCCAGCATTTGGACAACCTCAAACACGACACTGCTGTTATTGAGGGTCCGAAGCCGGCCGTCAAAGCGGTCCAGCAGGATCGCAGCGGTTTTCGCGAGTCGGGCAAACCGGAACGGAAGTTCGACAACAGGAATCCGGCCAAGGCAACCCCACGACGTCCGTGCTGGCAGTGCGGGCAGATGCACTTTGTTGCAGACTGCTCGTACACGAAACACACCTGCAAGACGTGCGGCAAAGTGGGACACAAGGAAGGATACTGTGCTTGCTGCTCCAAACCCTCCGGTTCCGGAGAAGGTGCATCACACACAGCACCCGGAGGCGGCAAGAAGAAGCACAAAAAGAAGCGGGCCGACGGCGGGGGACACTCAAACGGAGTGTACGCTGTCAACAAGGAAGGTGTCGTCGGACGGCGCAAATTCGTGGAAGTTCTGATCAACAACGAACCGATCGAACTCCAGCTCGACTGCGGATCGGACTACACCATCATCTCGACGGATTCACTTCCCCTGCTCGGCAACCCAGAAACCATTCCGACGGAACTGCGGGTGGCCACAGCCTCAGGCAAACCCCTTCCGCTGGAATTGGAGTTCGAGTGTGACGTCACGTTCCGCGGGACCACCAAGCGTTCCGTGTGCTACGTCACTCCTGTGCGCGGTTTCAAGGTTCTTGGGAGCGACCTGATGGAAGCTTTCGGGCTGTACGACATTCCGATCAACGACTTCTGCAAGCAACTCACAACTGCGGAGGACTCGTTGGCGTGTGGTGCCGCGCTGAAGGTGAAATTTCCGGCGGTGTTCCAGGAAGGACTCGGACGGTGCACGAAAACGAAGATCCAGCTGTTCCTGATCGACGGGGCGAAGCCGGTCTTCAAGCCTAAGCGGCCAGTGCCGTTCCACTCGCAGCGGCTGGTCGAGAAGGAGCTCAACCGATTGCAGGACATGGGAGTGCTGGAGCCGGTCGACTACTCGGACTGGGCGGCACCCATCGTGGCAGTTCGGAAGGCGCAGCGCGACGCAGACGGAGATCCGGTGGTCCGCATTTGCGCGGATTACTCGACCGGGTTGAACGCTGTGCTGGAGGCGAACAAGTACCCTCTCCCTACCCCCGACGACATCTTCGCAAAGCTGGCTGGCAGCAAGTTCTTCAGCGTGATTGACCTGTCGGACGCTTATCTGCAGATGGAGGTAGAGGAGGAGTCGCAGAAGCTGTTGACTATGAACACACACAAGGGGCTGTTCAAGGTCAAGCGTCTGCCGCCGGGAGTGAAACCCGCTCCTGGAGCCTTCCAGAAGGTCGTTGACAACATGCTCGCCGGCCAGGAAGGAGCGGCGTCGTTCCTCGACGACGTGCTGGTGTTTGGCCGAACGCGCGCGGAGCACGACCGGAACTTGGAGCAAACGCTGCAGCGGATCCAAGATTTCGGTTTCCGGCTCAAGATCGAGAAGTGCAAGTTCTACATGACGGAGGTGAAGTACCTGGGCCACATCATCAACCAAAACGGAATCCGCACCGACCCGGGGAAAGTGTCTGCCATCTCGCAGATGCCACCGCCGAAGAACCTCACCGAGCTGCGTTCGTTCTTGGGCGCGGTCAACTACTACGCGAAGTTCATCAAGGAGATGCACCAGCTGCGTAGGCCACTCGATCTGCTGCTGAAGAAGGACGCAAAGTGGGCCTGGTCGGACGACTGCCAACGATCGTTCGAGCGCTTCAAGGAGCTGCTCAAGTCTGACCTGATGCTGACCCACTACAACCCGACGCTGGACATTATCGTGGCCGCTGACGCTTCGCAAACCGGAATCGGCGCCACAATCCGACATCGTTTCCCTGACGGTTCGGAGAAGATAATCCAGCACGCCTCAAGATCGTTGACACCGGCGGAGCAAGCGTACGGGCAGATCGACAAGGAAGCTCTGGCGCTCGTCTACGCTGTCACGAAGTTTCACCGGATGCTGCTGGGACGACGGTTCGTTCTGGAGACAGACCACCAGCCTCTGCTCCGCATCTTCGGGTCGCACAAGGGAATCCCGACACACACGTCCAACCGACTGCAACGACTGGGACTCGTTCTGCTGTGCTACAACTTTGGCATCGACTACGTCTCCACGGCGAACTTCGGGTACGCGGATGTACTCTCCAGACTCATCGATTCGGCGGCCAAGCCGGAGGAGGAGTACGTTATCGCCGCTCTGTATCTGGAGGACGACATGTCGGCGGTCTTGGAAGACTCCGTTGGCAACACACCTGTCACTTCCAAGATGATCGCCGCTGCTACCGCCCGGGACAAGGTGCTCAAGAAAGTGGTCCAGTACTTGGAAGGTGAGTGGCCGGCCAGCGCAAGCGAAATCGACAACCTGGACGTGAAGGCGTTCTACCACCGGAAGGAGAGCCTGGCGCTGACTCAGGGCTGCATTCTTTTCGGCCAACGAGTGGTGGTGCCGGAGACCTACCGAAAGCGGATCCTGCAACGCCTGCACCACGGTCACCCGGGCATGGTCCGGATGAAGAGTCTGGCTCGGAGTTTCGTCTACTGGCCGCACATCGACAAGCAGGTGGAGGACACGGTGAAGCAGTGCGCGGACTGTGCTGCAGCTGCCAAATCTCCCCCACACTCTCCACCAGAAGCCTGGCCAACACCAGCGGGACCATGGCAACGCATTCACATTGATTACGCGGGCCCGATCGATGGTCTCTACTTTCTCATCATCGTGGACGCTTTCTCGCGATGGCCTGAGATCTACCCGACAACGACCACGACCGCTAGGGCCACGATCCAGTTTCTTCGAAGCACGTTCGCACGCCTTGGCCTGCCGATGGTGCTCGTGTCGGACAACGCTGCTCAGTTCACTTGCGACGAGTTTGAGTCCTACTGCAAGGCGAACGGAATCACCCACATCCTCACCGCGCCCTACCATCCGCAATCGAACGGGCAAGCGGAACGCTTTGTGGACACCGTCAAGCGAGGAATGAAGAAAATCAACAAGGAGAGCCACTGCAGGAGACACTCGACGTGTTTCTGGCAACGTACAGGTCGACGCCGAGCGGAACAACCGAGCAGAAGTCACCAAGTGAACTGCTGTTTGGACGTCAAATGCGCACCACACTCGACCTACTGCGACCACCACCAACACCGGTTGCTGAGATGAAGACGACTGCTGAGAACGACCAGAGACGAGAATTTGCACCTGGCGACTTGGTGTATGCGAAGGTGCACAAGCGGAACGACTGGTACTGGGAGGCAGGAAAGGTCATCGAAAGGCTCGGCTCGGTGAACTACAACGTGTGGTTGGACGGCCAACGTTCGGGGCTGATCCGGTCGCATATCAACCAGCTTCGTCCACGGCACGAGTCAGCGGATTCGCCGGCGCGCGGTCGCGCTGTTAACCTTCCGCTGGACATTCTCCTGGGCGAGTTTGGGTTCGCTCAACCAACAACTGAGGACGACACGCAAGCAGCTGTGGTGGAAGGCGCGAACCAACCAGGAATCACCGAGCAACCTGGCAACAACGATGGACTGGAACCAGCTGTGATCCAACGGCCGATCCGGCGGGCTTCGACGGGAAGTATTCCGCCGAGTTGCGTTCCCGTGCCGACGACGACGATCACCAGGAGTGGACGCGAGGTTCGGCTGCCGCCGAGGTTTGATCACTACGTGATGTCTTAAAGAGGAGATGCTATGGCAACACTGTCCATAGCGAGACGCCGCACCAACACACTCAACGTTGTGCGATGGGCACACCTTGCGAGGTGACAGCTTTTTCTAAAGCGAGCAACGATAAAGCAAAGCCACGTTTTGTAAACGCTCTTACTTAAAATTAGTTTCTAGACTTAAAATAAACTCTAATGTTAGTCTCTAACTCGTGTAATTCATTAACGGAAGACATAACACTTCGCGTGTTCATCGAGTTCGGTCTGGTTCTGTTGAAGCGGTCGAGTAGCGGAACGACAACGGGTTGCTGCAACGGCACAGCTGGAGGTGAAAACTCACACAATGTGTTGACATCTGATTGGCACTTAATTCGTTAATAAGTGCATCGACAAAGAGATTCGGGTTTTTTTTATTAAAAAATATGTATTTAGTTTGCTTGTTGTTTTATTTATTTTTCAATTTAATCGTTACTCGCATTCTGGAATTGAGCGGAAAATTGTTGTAGTAGTTGAAAGATTTATAAATAGCAGCTTTTCACCCACCACTACGCTTAAGTTTGTTAGAAAATTCCAGCAAAACGTGTTCCGCGTTGTTGTGCTTCTTTGTAAGTTCCGGTAGTTGGGCCAGTTTTATTTCGAAGCCCAGAAGCTTGAACGTGACTGGATTTTCCCGGAAACTGAGGAACTAGTTGATTGGCTATTTCCTGGTGAAACATTTTTGGTTTTTGTGACCGCTTTTGGGACTCAACTTAGATTGATGAGAACTTCGTCTGGATTGTTCATGTTGCGCCATTCCTGAGGATTCTATGGGCGGTTCCTCAAGAATCTTTCTAGGTTTGTCACACTTTAACGGAACACTCTGCTTTTCCCGTTCGCTTATCCGGTGAGCCCAAACTGTTATCGGGACCTCGATCGGGACACTTTTGTCGTCACCGTCGATTTTTCGTCGCACTTGAGATCCAGCTGGCGACTCTGTTTGTGCTGCCAACTTCTCCTTGTACTCCTTCCTGTGCGCACTCCCACAGATCATTTTGAATTCAACTTTGTGTTCCAGTGTGTCCTCATCAACTTGATCAGTCTCCATCTGTTCCGGCTCGTCCTCTGCCTCCATGGTTTTCCCAGCAACGGTTTGTCAAGCTGTTTGTCGATGTGAAATTGTCTTTTCCGGAAGAAAGTTCTCTTGATCTCCGGCTTTTATCCGACCGCCTGGCATTTGGCGTTTGCTAAAGCTATGTCAGCAATAAATCCCGCAACGGATTGAAGCTTTTCAACGGAGTTGTTGGTGGTGGCAGGTTCCTTTTCGACGACGGATTGCTTTTTTTATGGCCAGCGACAAAACTATTTCTCTTGTTGTTTACTAAAACAAACTGCTCGACAGAATTGACAACGAGAATTGTCATTTGCTCTTGACAGTTCGAGCTGTCAAAAAAATCGAGCAGTTTGATGTGTGAACGCAAAAAAAGGTAAACCAAAAAGCAAGTTAACGCGGTTAACGCGCGTTAAAGCAAGATAAAGCGGAAAGGTGAAAGTGAACGCTGAAAAGGTTTGAAAAGGAATCTTTAACGCTCGGTCAACGCGGAAGTGACATCCCCCTCGGTACGGACGCCACTTCCTCCTGCAAACCGATCATCAACCGCTGCTCAAGGTATTCGGCTCGAAGAAAGGCATTCCTGTCTACACGGCGAATCGTCTTCAACGCTGGGCCTTGACGTTCCTGCTGTACGACTTCGACATCCAGCACGTTTCGACGACGGCTTTCGGCTACGCTGATTTCCTCTCCCGGCTGATGTCATCCCAAAGCCGGCCAGATGAGGATTACGTGATTGCCGCCGTCTACGTCGAATCCGAAGCCAGAGCCATCCTCGACGACTCAATCAGCAACCTTCCAGTCACTCACAAGATGATCGTGGCTGAGACGCGAAAGGATCCAGTTCTCCAGCAAGTGGTGAGTTTCCTCAACGAAGGTTGGCCAGCGAGCGCCAAGCTGATTGCTGACCCTGACGTCAGAAAGTTCTTCGCTCGGCGCGATGGACTGCAAGTCGTCGACGACTGTGTGATGTTCGGTGATCGGATCGTCGTGCCCCTCAAGTTCCGCAAACGGATCATTCGCCAACTGCATCGCGGACACCCAGGGATGGACCGCATGAAGTCTCTGGCCCGCAGCTACGTTTACTGGCCGAACGTAGACGACGATGTGGTGCAGTTTGTTCGCCAGTGCAAACCGTGCGCTGCTGCAGCGAAATCCCCGACGAAGGCGACCCTCGAGTCGTGGCCTCTCCCGGACAGGCCGTGGCAACGTGTCCACATCGACTACGCTGGACCAGTCGATGGTTACTACTACTTCGTCATCGTGGATGCCTACTCCAAGTGGCCCGAGATCTTCCGCACTCGTGCCATAACCGCAACTGCAACCCTGGACATGCTTCGTGAGACCTGCTCCCGTTACGGCAACCCGGACGTCCTGGTCTCAGACAACGGAACGCAGTTCACCAGCGGGCAGTTCGAGGAGTTTTGCCGTGCAAATGGTGTCACCCACCTCCGCACTGCGCCCTATCACCCGCAGTCAAACGGCCAAGCGGAGCGATTCGTTGACTCACTCAAACGTGGCCTCAAGAAGTTGAGTGAGGGGGAAGGCTCGCCCACATTGGAGCACTTGCAAACGTTCTTGTCGGTGTACCGTTCCACGCCCAATCGGAACACACCGAACATGACGTCTCCAGCTGAAGCATTCCTTGGACGACCGGTGCGCACCACACTGGACCTGCTGAAGAAGCCTGTTCCTGCCACACCGATCGCCGTCAACCATAAGCAGAACGAGCAGTTCAACCGTCGGCATGGAGCCGTCAAGCGCGAGTTCAAGGACGATGACCTGGTCTACGCCGAGTACCACCAGCGCAACACCAAGTCCTGGATTCCCGGCCGTGTCGTCGAACGGAAAGGTTCCGTCAACTACATCGTGCAGCTGGACCTGGAAGGAAGACAGAGGATCGTGAGTTCGCACGTCAACCAGTTACGCCCTCGCTACGATGCTGAAGTTCCTGACCAAGTCCAACAACGTCTACCGTGGGAGATCCTGATCGAAGAAGCTCGACCGTTGCTGCTAGCCGACCAGGAAGAACCTGAAGCTCCCATTGAGATCGACATTCCTGTTCCGGACAGTCCCGCACCACCGGCCCTGCCTGGAACCGAAGATCCGCTGGAAGGTGGATCTGGCACAAATCACTTTGTGCTGCCTGAAGATGCCGTACACGCCGACAAGCCCGTTACGCCGCCGAAGCCGCCGACGCTGATACTTCCTGTTGGTCCACGACGTCCCGTTCGACCGTCCAGGATTCCACGGTGGCTGAACATGTACGACATCTCTTAAGGGGGAGATGTAGCAGGCCTTGACCTGCACAGCTGATGCAAGTCAGTTCAATCCCGACTAGCAAACCAGTCGGATGCAAATAAACAGTTTTTCCGCTACAACTAACTGTCTTTCTGTTGCATAGCAACGTATTTAACAGAAAACTTACCCGAGAAATTGACAAATTGTCGAACAGTCAAAATGTCAAAATGTCAAAATGTCGAACAGTCAAAATGTCAAAATGTCAAAATGTCAAAATGTCAAAATGTCAAAATGTCAAAATGTCAAAATGTCAAAATGTCAAAATGTCAAAATGTCAAAATGTCAAAATGTCAAAATGTCAAAATGTCAAAATGTCAAAATGTCAAAATGTCAAAATGTCAAAATGTCAAAATGTCAAAATGTCAAAATGTCAAAATGTCAAAATGTCAAAATGTCAAAATGTCAAAATGTCAAAATGTCAAAATGTCAAAATGTCAAAATGTCAAAATGTCAAAATGTCAAAATGTCAAAATGTCAAAATGTCAAAATGTCAAAATGTCAAAATGTCGAACAGTCAAAATGTCAAAATGTCAAAATGTCAAAATGTCAAAATGTCAAAATGTCAAAATGTCAAAATGTCAAAATGTCAAAATGTCAAAATGTCAAAATGTCAAAATGTCAAAATGTCAAAATGTCAAAATGTCAAAATGTCAAAATGTCAAAATGTCAAAATGTCAAAATGTCAAAATGTCAAAATGTCAAAATGTCAAAATGTCGAAATGTCAAAATGTCAAAATGTCAAAATGTCAAAATGTCAAAATGTCAAAATGTCAAAATGTCAAAATGTCAAAATGTCAAAATGTCAAAATGGCAAAATGGCAAAATGTCAAAATGTCAAAATGTCAAAATGTCAAAATGTCAAAATGTCAAAATGTCAAAATGGCAAAATGACAAAATGGCAAAATGTCAAAATGTCAAAATGTCAAAATGTCAAATTGTCAAAATGTCAAAATGGCAAAATGTCAAAAGAAGTGGGAAATGCTTCCATGCACGGACAGGTGAGGAATCACGCACAATCTACGAGAGGGAAACCCGCAAGAAATATTCGAGCTTTTTCAACCACTTTTACACCAACACATGTATACTTTGTTTTCTTGTATTAGTGAACTCATTCATCTTATAGTTTGTTGATGTATTAGTGCGAGTAGCTTGCTTTTGCGCCTGTATGAGTGAGATGTGCCCATGCCCAAAATGGTTCCCTTCGAGAAATAATAAGAACAAGACGCGTTTCCACACAGCATTATTTATTTCCAAATTATTTTCTTTTCCTGTGTTGGGCATCCTTCAGGGCGGAACATTCAAGAATTGAGAACTTTCGCGGCGCCATCCATGGCTCGGCAACGAGGCTCGAGCTCTCGCACTCCCGAGTTGATTGATGAACCTGAAAAAACAGAAACAAATTTGTTTAAAAATTTGTTACTCAACACTTTTGTAGCAACCAGCAGCAACTATTCGTACCTGTTTCGAAGAAACAAAATGATTTCACGGCGGAGAACATTGAGGGCCGGTTCCAGTTGATTCAGTCCACTAGGAGATGGCTAACTTGTAAAATCTCAGCCAAATTAGCCTTCCGCAGGGCCAGCGGGAAGAGCAGCAAGCTTTTTTCACATTTTCACCAAATTTTCTGCGTTTATTGGCAAATTAACTGATTATAAATGAAAAAATAGCAGCAGAAACAGAGCGACTTGTTTGAAGCGTGAAAATTTCAAACACAATGAAACGTTAGTTCAAGCTGTCAACCGTCCAGCAAGACGAGCACCAAAGTTCTTCGAATATATAAGGTGTGTCTGATTTGTCACAATAAATGGGTAGTAAAGTTACCTAATATCGAAACAATTTGGCAATGCAGAAATGTAATTACATTTGAAAAATGCTGAAATAATTACGCAAATTTTTAACTACTCAGGAACACGAAAACAAATTACGATTTCTGTAATAACGTTTTCAAGTCAAACAGAAATTCGTCATACCTTTTGATTCCTAAATTTATGGTCGAGTATTACTGTTCTTTAAGCATTGTATTAGATGGATAAGTATTGTAATATGATGCCTAAAGTATATTGTAATGATTTTTAATAAAATGTGACAACTTTCAAAATTACCAAAAGATATCTGTGGTAGGTTTAGTAATTATCTTGACATTATTATTTTTGTAACTTCAAACTTTTATCACTGACGAACTGACATGCCACCCCGAATTCAAACTTGACCGCACTTTCCTATCTTCCTTCTCACTCACCCTCAGCGATCAGCGATTGTCAAACAGACGATTTGACAGATGCGCAGCTGCAGTTTCTGAGAAACTTTCTGGTACAACAAATGAAAATGGGAGAAAACATATTTAAACCTAAAAACTTCTACGAATTCTGAACTTAACGGTGAATATTTTGCAAATCTTGCATTATTGAATGGAAAATGAGGCAACTCAATTTGAGTTAAACTTTCAAAATAGGCTTGTTTTCGAGGGGGGACGTCACTTCTGCGCTAACCGAGCGATAAAGCTTCCTTTTCAAACCTTTGCAGCGTTCACTTTCACCTGTCCGCTTTAACTTGCTTTAACGCGCGTTAACCGCGATAACTTGCTTTTTGGCTTAAATTTTCTTGCGTTCTCGCATCACACTGCTCGATTTTTTTGACAGCGAGAACTGTCAAGAGCAAATGACAGTTCTCGTTGTCAAATTAATCGAGCAGTTTGTTTTGCTAAATTTTTCTCCGTCACCGGACGGATAGTGGTCCCTAAAAGTAGGAACCAAGATTCGGCTTCAAAGATTGCAACTTCCGGACTGTTCCATTAATGAAAACGGGCGTGTACCGGGCCGGTGTTGGGTGCGAAGAGCCTGCCAACGGAGCTGTACGACGATGAACCAGGGGAGAGCAAAACCGATGGAGACAGATCATCTGTCGGAACCGTTTCCTGCGTCTGCGAAGGGTTCCTGTTCCAGCGATTCGAGACGGATCGGTCTTTCGTCGATTTCGTGGTGGAGACACCTTTTCAGTGTGGGAGTTTGCAAAAAGGATTGACCAGGATCGGCCACGAAGTGTTTGCCAGGAATCGAAAGGCCAGAGGAGAACAGTGGTGGCAACCAGAAAGTGGCCAATGAGATCCTTGAGCTGGCTGTGAAAATCAGGGCGAAGCGTTCGAACATCTGTTTTTGTGCTAATCGGAGCCGGCCGGAATCTCTCAGAGCTAAAGCCGTCGACCTGCTACATGGTGTTGGTAAGTCAAACACTATTCTTACTTTAGTTTTAGCTCAAATTGTTTTTTCTTCACCTAGAGGACGGCATGATTGAGAGACTGGCCGTGAACAACTACAACGCATAGGGGCGCGTTTCCCAGCTCGGAGGACAGCATCGACTGCAGCCGGCACAGGCTCCCGTTGTTCCGGAGACCGTCGCAGTTGCGTCCAACAGCGGCGGTGAATCCTGCTTGAGCTAAATGCATAAATAAATCTTAAGGTAAAGTGAAATAAACAGTGTCAACAGAAAAACAGGATTTTATTCAATTAATTGTACAAAATCATATCGAACTAAGGAGGCTGCGGGACAAATGTGCCGCGGGGTGGGACCAGTGCGCGAATGTTGATCTTTCTCTGAATGCTGCCCAGCTGGTTGAGTGCGTTCAGCGCTCGATCTTGGCCGTGATTGTGATGCAGCAATGTCGGTGCTTGACGGAGTCACGCTTTTAGACCAGGTCGCGGATCGACTAGAGTGAGAAGAAGCCGTAAGTGAAGTACGGATCGGCGATGCGCAGCATTTTCTTGGTGGCCATGTTCAGCTTGAAGATGGTGGTTGTTGATCTGGTGCAGACGGAACAGCAGCAGCACTTTGCAGACCTTAGGACTTGTGTCGGTGATTCATCTTTTTGGGTATCATGTTGAACCAATCGTAACCGTTCACTTCACCGCGCGGAAGAGTCCCTTCGATGGGGTCGGGCTCGGGAATGTTCAACTTGGAGTTGCCCGTCCTTGAAGAACTCCGCCAGCATAGGCGATGCTGTCCTCGCGGTGGTCCAGATTCAACAGTGGACCTCCCTCCACGAAACTATTCGTATCCGCGAGGAGCAAGAGAAACTCAAGAATCAGCGCACGGCGATACTGTTGGTCTGCAAAAGAACCAGTATTAAACCAGTAAAACCTCCAGGTGGATTCGGACCAGCTTAGGTAGGCACTCAGCTGCTCGTACAGGTCGTGAAACAGATGTAGACTTTGACGACGCCAAGCCATGCCGTCGTCGGAGGTCGTCAAGAGCTGGTTTTAGTCGTTCAAGGTGATCGAGTTTACCGCGCCCAGATGTCGTTCATACTCCTGGACGAAGTCGCTACTGCAGGTGCCCCACTGTAAGAGAAGAAAATTTGAGGTTTCTTATCCCATTATATTTTGTTGATTTTACTCACCCAAATGATCTTATCGGACGTCGGACGTTCCCGCCACTAGCAGGAAGCACTGTTCGGTGCACCACATCGGCCCAGATTGACTACGACATCGTGCTGCGATGCAGAAACGATCGCACAAGATAGTTTCTGTTGTAAACTCACGGCCAAACCTAAAATATGTCGTCAAACGACCGTTCACTGCAAATCTGCAAACAAGACTATAAGCCACTTTACACGATCATCCTGAGAGCGCACACACACTTGCGACTCTTTCATTTCATCTCTTCCACGCCGCGCGATTCCGACCCGACGCTCGAAAGCTTTGCAACCATCGCCGCAATCGTTCGTTATCTCTCTCTCCAATTTTTCTCTCTTAGCAAAGCTTTACGTTGCGCAGCAGGACCAACCTATACGAAGCACTCACACTCATACAGCGCGCGTGTGTACACGTTGCTGACCAATTTCTTGGCAAACGAGAGTGCTTCGTCGTCTTGTTCGTCGTTGCTTTTCAGCAAACCAAACCCAATCGTTTTCCAACTCAAACATTTGAAAAGGTCATAATTCATATCTACGTTTTTTTGCAAATATTGATTATCCTGGTCTTATTCTCTACATTATCCCCCTTCTCTACTCTTTTTCTGTTTCTTTCTTTGGCAATTTTTAATATTTTAATATGAAGTGTCAAATAATGGAATGGTATTGAAAAGTTATAACAGTATTAAATTATGGGTAGATATGCATTTTCCAAATCTCACCTCAATGTTTTAGATCACTGTAGATATCTGTCAAATGAATCAAAACTTCGTTTCTTGTGAAAGCAAAGCTCTCAGTTTTATCACATAATATTGACAAATAGCGAATTTATTATTTTCAAACTTATCCTGCCTACTTGTACTTTTTTTTAACTATATAATTTCCTTTTACCAGATCATCCAATTCTCAACATCTTACTTTCTTTTATCACACAAACGTATTTTTCTCCGTTATTTTTTTTTCTTTACTCATTTTTGGTAACATTTTGGCCACTTTTTTCTGTTGTTGATGTCTAGTTTTATTTTACGTTTTATATTCAAACTAGAATTCTTGAATTCATAGGAAAGTATTCTAATAATTCAATTTACAAAGTCATTCCCTGTTTTAAATATTTTCCTCTAAGTTTCATATATTTTCTCTTCAAGCTAATTGCAATTTTCAACATCGTATGAAGTAATTCTACTTATAACTTTATAACTTTTTTTCATTTTTTTTTTGTTTCAAATGCGTTAATAAAGGATTCAGCTATACAGGCCGTACTTCTTCAAACTTTATAATCTTCTTCTGTTATAATTTAATCTCTCTGATTATTTTATCCATTCATAATACTCATTTCATTCACTACAAGTAAAGTACCAAACTAATTTTTTTGTTGCTCACCAAAATGTATTGATGATTTCCAGACTATCGTTGCTTACAAAACGCTGAGAAAATCCCATTTAATTTAATTTTATCCTGCATTTTTCCTGTTTCTGTTGATCTGTTCAGTGCTTGAATATGGTGCGTCCTGATTTTCAAGTTACCGCTTTTAGTTTTTTTTTTTACTGATAGAAATTTCCAAAACAATTCCAAATTATTTCTTCTTTTGGGATCGTTCCTCTTTTCATATTGAGAAAAACATTATTTTTTCAGAAACTCAATCCAATAATCAGACATAAAGCGTGTAGATTTAACATTTCCACATTAAACCTTACCGTTTCTTACACTTTTTTTTTACTGACGAAATGTTCAGAATCATCATAGATAGTTTATTTATTATACATTATTTTTTTTTGCGAGAATCATTTTTATTTTATTTTCTTGTTAAGGACACAAATCTCTCGTGTCTTACATTTTCTGCTTAAACCGATATTTTATAATCATTCGAAATTCTTTTGCTCTTTTCTTGAAAAAAAAAAAAAAACATTTTCTTTCTTTTTTTTCTTTCAGGAACTCTAAACATCCTAAATAATTCCAATTTGTACATCTTTTCATTATTTCAAACATCACTTTTCTAGAATTATCTCCAGGAACTCACTCCAATGATCGAACATAAATTCAGTTCAATTAACAAGCTACCGTTTCTTACATTATGGAAACTGGCAAAAATTTCCAAAATCGCCTTTTTTCTTATGAAAAACAAATCAATCCTACTTTATTTCCTCAAAAAAAAAAACGGATCATAATACTTCAAAATCATTCTAAATTAAGTTTGTTGCTCTTTCATTAAACCGGGGGGGGATGGCAACCCTATTCCGGCCAAAGCAAACTGACAACAGTCGACATTAGCACGGTTGTCAAATGAGAGCCCACAACAAAAGCACTAGCTGTCAAATGGTAACCCATAACAAATCATTGTTTGGGTTTTTGATTTTCAAATTTTCCGCAATTTAAACGATAAATTCCTGAAAAACACGTGAATTGTGTTGCTGATGGCAAATTCTATCATATTCTTGTAGATTCCATCCCAATATTGGCTGAAAATTCATATCGAAAAAAGTGATTTTTTTTGCTTTTTTTCTTTTGGTCGACAAAACAGTGCGCCCGTACACTCAGAATCGGCATTACACATTTTCCAGTTAGCTTTTACACATTTGCATGGGACTTTTGAGTTCAACCAGGATAACACACTTCTAGAAACTCAGTCCAATGTTTAGACACCAGGTGTATATATCTCGAAATAAATCTATTACATTTTCTCTTCAAACTTTAACGTTCTTTTTTTTAAATTTATCCTCATAGCGAATAAATCTTAAGACCAACGTTTATTACATATTCTTTTTTTTTTTCATTTCATCCTTAACTGACAGAAATTTGCAAAATAATTCCAAGTTCTGCTATCTCTCAGAATCATTCCAAATTATATTTTTCCTCCTTTCACGATGAGAAAATAACTGTTAATTCATTTTCTAAGTCATTAAGCGTGTAGATTCGAAAATCATCATATCTTGAATATTTGCCCTAGACAAAATGGTTAGGAATCATTACAGATTTTTTCTATCATTTCCATTTAATTTCCTTGCTCATTTTCATTTCTCATTTTTTTCAAGCTGTTTTTTTCCCAAATTTTGTTATGCTTCGCTTGAAAAATAATTCTATTTCATTTCCTACAGGAACGCAGTTTATAACTTAAAATCATTGGAAATATAGTTTTTTTATAATCAAGAAAACTCTTTTATTCAGTTATCTCTTACTTATTTCTTACATTTACTATTTAAAAAAGATGGAAATCATTACAAATTCATGTTTATTTGTTTAGTTTATTTTTTTTTGTTCGTTGAAGGAAAAAAAAATCACTTCTTCCATTTCGTTGAGAATTTCATGTCAATTAACAACGTGTAGGTTTCCAAGCTTACATTTTCTCCTTTAACTAACTGGAATTTCCAATATTATTCCGAATCATTAAAATCGCCTCTTTTTTTTGTGAAAACCCAATCAATTCTTCTTTATTTTCTCCAAATTTTGTTCTAAATTATCCAAAATCATTCCACTTGTTTGTTTTTTTCATGACAAAAAATACATTTATATTCAAATTACTCTAGAAGCTTAACCCATTGTTTAGATAAAGGCCAAAAAATTCAAAATCACAGCGTCTATAATATTCTTTTTTTAAACTTTACACTTTTTTTTTTAATCTTCACACATTTTTTTGCCGTTTTCTTGAGAATACATAAAACACTACTATTTTATTATTTTGTTCCTCTTTTCTCTATAAGAAAGTTACTGTTATTTCAGTCTTTCAGTCATTAAGCGTGTAGATTTCAAAAGCCATCGTTTGTTTTTTTCCAAACTTTCCGTTTTTTTCTTAAAGGGAAAAAAATGTTCGAAATCATTATAAATTGTTGTTTTTGACAAAGAACTTTGTCCTAAGGGCTCTATTCTGGTGAGGTGTCAATCCAGAAAAACGAAAAATGTCGCGCGTTACGAAAATGTTGCATGCTTGGTACTGCGGAAGGGGTCAGCAACGAATGAAGTGTGGCAACAATGGTGCAACATTCTCGCGTGACAGTTCCAAGAAAGCAGGAGACGAGGCAAAATTTGCACCATGTTGCCACATTTCATGCGGACTATATAAGCTAACAGATAGCCTCTGAACAGATAGTTTTGACCGAAAATCCGTCAGAGACGGATCGACGGTGGTAATTTTATTGCTCACACACACATACACACATTGAAAGACACAGGTTGTGCACCAACTTGGGAGGAATTCTGTGCTAAAGAACATTGTTAGAACGGTCACTCGGAGACCAGAATGATTCAAGGCAATGGGGTTGGGACCAAACTGGTAGGATATTGGCCACACCCGGAGTGGCCATGGCGCTGAGGGAAGGTTCTACCGGGGGGACATTTATCGAACCATACGACTTGGGGCAATATGGGTGTCAAAATTCATGGTTTTTGATACTGGTGATGAAAATGGCCATTTTGACAGGATTGGCCACACCCGGAGTGGCCATGGCCCTGAGGAAAGGTTCTACCGGGGGGACATTTATCGAACCATACGACTTGGGGCAATATGGGTATCAAAATTCATGGTTTTTGATACTGGTGATGAAAATGGCCATTTTGACAGGATTGGCCGCACCCGGAGTGGCCATGGCCCTGAGGGAAGGTTCTACCGGGGGGACATTTATCGAACCATACGACTTGGGGCAATATGGGTATCAAAATTCATGATTTTTGATACTGGTAATGAAAATGGTTATTTTGACAGGATTGGCCACACCCGGAGTGGCCATGGCCCTGAGGAAAGGTTCTACCGGGGGGACATTTATCGAACCATACGACTTGGGGCAATATGGGTATTAAAATTCATGGTTTTTGATACTGGTGATGAAAATGGCCATTTTGACAGGATTGGCCACCCCCGGAGTGGCCATGGCCCTGAGGGAAGGTTCTACCGGGGGGACATTTGTCGAACCATACGACTTGGGGGCAATATGGGTATCAAAATTCATGGTTTTTGATACTGGTAATGAAAATGGCCATTTTGACAGGATTGGCCACACCCGGAGTGGCCATAGCCCTGAGGGCAGGTTCTACCGGGGGGGACATTTATCGAACCATACGACTTGGGGCAATATGGGTATCAAAATTCATGGTTTTTGATACTGGTGATGAAAATGGCCATTTTGACAGGATTGGCCACACCCGGAGTAGCCATGGCCCTGAGGGAAGGTTCTTCCAGGGGACATTTATCGAACCATACGGCTTGGGGCAATATGGGTATAAAAATTCATGGTTTTTGATACTGGTGATGAAAATGGCCATTTTAACAGGATTGGCCACACCCGGAGTGGCCATGGCGCTGAGGGAAGGTTCTACCGGGGGGACATTTATCGAACCATACGACTTGGGGCAATATGGGTATCAAAATTCATGGTTTTTGATACTGGTGATGAAAATGGCCATTTTGACAGGATTGGCCACACCCGGAGTGGCCATGGCCCTGAGGGAAGGTTCTCCCGGGGGACATTTATCGAACCATACGACTTGGGGCAATATGGGTATCAAAATTCATGGTTTTTGATACTGGTAATGAAAATGGCCATTTTGACAGGATTGGCCACACCCGGAGTGGCCATAGCCCTGAGGGCAGGTTCTACCGGGGGGGACATTTATCGAACCATACGACTTGGGGCAATATGGGTATCAAAATTCATGGTTTTTGATACTGGTGATTAAAATGGCAATTTTGACAGGATTGGCCACACCCGGAGTGGCCATGGCCCTGAGGGAAGGTTCTACCGGGGGGACATTTATCGAACCATACGACTTGGGGCAATATGGGTGTCAAAATTCATGGTTTTTTATACTGGTGATGAAAATGGCCATTTTGATAGGATTGGCCACACCCGGAGTGGCCATGGCCCTGAGGGAAGGTTCTACGGGAGATTTGTCGTCGAAATATGGGTATAAAATTCATGGTTTTTGATACTGGTAATGAAAATGGACATTTTGACAGGATTGGCCACATCCGGAGTGGCCATGGCCCTGAGGGAAGGTTCTACCGGGGGGACATTTATCGAACCATACGACTTGGGGCAATATGGGTATCAAAATTCATGGTTTTTGGTACCGTCCCAAGTCGTATGGTTTGATAAATGTCCCCGGTAGAACCTTCCCCAGGGCCATGGCCACTTCGGTTGAGGCCAATCCTGCCAAAATGTCCATTTTCATTACCAGTATCAAAAACCTTGAATTTTGATACCCATATTGCCCCAATTTATATGGTTCGATAAATATCCCCCCGATAAAACCTTCCCTCAGGGCATTTGAATAAATTGATTACTCCTTTATCCTTATTACAGTGGACTCTCTCGTTGTCGATCTTCTCGATATCAATATTACTCCAGCTGTCAATAAATTTTTCAGTCCCTTCAAATAGATTGCTTTGATTTTTTGTTCTACATTTTCATATCTCCTGCTCTCGAAGGTCCCTTCAATATCGACAACGAGAGAGTCCACTGTATCTCAATTTGAATTTGACGGTATTTGATCAATTTATTCATATTTTTTAAGCGGAATCTTATTGAAACGTGGTAATAATCGGTAAATTGAAAGGGTAAATTGATCGATTTTAATATTGCTTATTGCGAGATGAAATCACGTTTTTCCTTCGCTGTGAGTGACAGGAGATTATTGCCGCCTTATTACTGCAGTGTAAAAATCAGCTAGTTGAACTGAAATTATGGTTGATTTGGCTGTCAACTTGGTTTGTTTTCAATATTTTCCAAAATGTCAGCTCAAACCTTCAGGCAACCTTTGACAACAGCCAAAAATTTGTTCTGCGGTTGTCTTGCGGCTGTCATGCGACCATTATCTTGCGGTCGTATCACCGCACGTGAACTCTAATTATTGTTTTATACATTGTTCATGCTTAAAATTATGATACACATTTTAAAATTATGAATAAATACATATTTTTCCCAAAAATAATGTAAGTGAAAATTTTAAATAATTGTTCGTATTTAAAATTAAGTATTTCCTTTTATATGTGGTCACTCTGGAAAGGTTGTCGTATTTTTTCATTTTTTTTCTTTCCCTGTTTCTGAGGGGAACACCCGTGAAGAGTATCGGGGCCGGCATTTACAAAGCGGATTCAGTGACAGTTTATTATTCAACTTAATGTTAACATGAAGGTTAATGTTAACATTCCATAGGTTGTCTTCCTAAGGTGTCGTGATAAGGTCCAGTTTGTGACGATACACTACCTTCCCTTTACTAAGCAATCGAATCCAGAAGGGAAAAGATCACCAGTTGTGTTGGTCCGAGCCGGGATTTGAACCCCGATCTACCGCTTACGAGGCGGAAGCGTTACCACTGGGCTACTTGGCTCGGTCCGTATTTTTTTTTTCATAGACAATGTAATTTCCATAAAAATCGATCAATTTACCCTTCAATTTACCGATTTTCACCATGTATTCATTATGATTTCGAATAACATTTATAAATAAATTGATTAAAAATCGGCAAATTCAAATTGAGATATCTAAAAAAATATACGATATTTTCAGGAAATGTAGTTGAAAGTGTGTACTTTCTGGTGCATTGTTCGGTTTTGCGCCAAAATGCGCCATTTTGAAAACATTGCAACTTGAAAATAGGCTCAAAATCACTTAAAAATGGCTATAACTCCTCAATAAAGGCTCAAAACATTTTGCTGTTTTCGGCAAAGAAATGTAATTTTATGTCATAAATAACTCTTCAGAACATAAAAGGCCGCTAAAACGCTAACATTTTAAGTTATCACAAAAAAGTGCTTTTTGGACCATTTTTGCAAAACTGGCGTATATCTCGAGTAGATTAAGAGCTACAAATTTGGCGCCTTCGACCAACCTTCATGAATTTTTCTCCTCTACAACTTTGCCCAAGACACCAAAGCCCTACAACGTCATCCAACAAAGTTAATTATGTTTGACACCCTGGAAGGTCGTCACCCTGTATGTCAATAACTTCAAAAGATAGCCCTTATCAAGTACAACAACTATTCCGAAGACACCATTTGGCTAGGACGTCAAATAAAAGAGTTATCAATTTATTCCACTTAATTTTACTCTGTGACCAATCCTGTCAAAATGGCCATTTTCGTTACCAGTATCAAAACCATTAATTTTGATACCCATATTGTCGTATGGTTCGATAAATGAGAACCTTCCCTGGTGTTGTCCTCAAAATGGCCATTTTCATTACCAGTATCAAAACCATGAATTTTGATACCATATTGCCCAAGTCGAATGGTTCGATAAATTCCTCAGGGCCATGGCCACTGGGTGTGGCCAATATCCTTTGGTCCCAACCCCATCGGCTAGAATCATTCTGGTTTCTGACCGTTCTAACAATGTTCATTAGAATTCCTTGGTGCACAACCTGTGTCTTTCAATGTGTGTATGTGAGCAATAACCGTCGATCCGTCTCTGACGGATTTTCGGTCAAAACTATCTGTTCAGAGGCTATCTGTTAGCTTATATAGTTCGCATGAAATGTGGCAACAATGGTGCAACATTCTCGCGTGACAGTTCCAAGAAAGCAGGAGACGAGGCAAAATTTGCACCATGTTGCCACATTTCATGCGGACTATATAAGCTAACAGATAGCCTCTGAACAGATAGTTTTGACCGAAAATCCGTCAGAGACGGATCGACGGTGGTAATTTTATTGCTCACACACACATACACACATTGAAAGACACAGGTTGTGCACCAACTTGGGAGGAATTCTGTGCTAAAGAACATTGTTAGAACGGTCACTCGGAAACCAGAATGATTCAAGGCAATGGGGTTGGGACCAAACTGGTAGGATATTGGCCACACCCGGAGTGGCCATGGCCCTGAGGGAAGGTTCTACCGGGGGGACATTTATCGAACCATACGACTTGGGGCAATATGGGTGTCAAAATTCATGGTTTTTGATACTGGTGATGAAAATGGCCATTTTGACAGGATTGGCCACACCCGGAGTGGCCATGGCCCTGAGGGAAGGTTCTACCGGGGGGACATTTATCGAACCATACGACTTGGGGCAATATGGGTATCAAAATTCATGGTTTTTGATACTGGTGATGAAAATGGCCATTTTGACAGGATTGGCCGCACCCGGAGTGGCCATGGCCCTGTGGGAAGGTTCTACCGGGGGGACATTTATCGAACCATACGGCTTGGGGCAATATGGGTATCAAAATTCATGATTTTTGATACTGGTAATGAAAATGGTTATTTTGACAGGATTGACCACACCCGGAGTGGCCATGGCCCTGAGGAAAGGTTCTACCGGGGGGACATTTATCGAACCATACGACTTGGGGCAATATGGGTATTAAAATTCATGGTTTTTGATACTGGTGATGAAAATGGCCATTTTGACAGGATTGGCCACACCCGGAGTGGCCATGGCCCTGAGGGAAGGTTCTACCAAGGGAACGTTTATCGAACCATACGACTTGGGGCAATATGGGTATCAAAATTCATGGTTTTTGATACTGGTGATGAAAATGGCCATTTTGACAGGATTGGCCACACCCGGAGTGGCCATGGCCCTGAGGAAAGGTTCTACCGGGGGGACATTTATCGGACCATACGACTTGGGGCAATATGGGTATCAACATTCTTGGTTTTTGATACTGGTAATGAAAATGGTTATTTTGACAGGATTGGACACACCCGGAGTGGCCATGGCCCTGAGGGAAGGTTCTACCGGGGGGACATTTATCGAACCATACGACTTGGGGCAATATGGGTATCAAAATTCATGGTTTTTGATACTGGTGATGAAAATGGCCATTTTGACAGGATTGGCCGCACCCGGAGTGGCCATGGCCCTGAGGGAAGGTTCTACCGGGGGGACATTTATCGAACCATACGACTTGGGGCAATATGGGTATCAAAATTCATGATTTTTGATACTGGTAATGAAAATGGTTATTTTGACAGGATTGGCCACACCCGGAGTGGCCATGGCCCTGAGGAAAGGTTCTACCGGGGGGACATTTATCGAACCATACGACTTGGGGCAATATGGGTATTAAAATTCATGGTTTTTGATACTGGTGATGAAAATGGCCATTTTGACAGGATTGGCCACACTCGGAGTGGCCATGGCCCTGAGGGAAGGTTCTACCAAGGGAACGTTTATCGAACCATACGACTTGGGGCAATATGGGTATCAAAATTCATGGTTTTTGATACTGGTGATGAAAATGGCCATTTTGACAGGATTGGCCACACCCGGAGTGGCCATGGCCCTGAGGAAAGGTTCTACCGGGGGGACATTTATCGAACCATACGACTTGGGGCAATATGGGTGTCAAAATTCATGGTTTTTGATACTGGTGATGAAAATGGCCATTTTGACAGGATTGGCCACACCCGGAGTGGCCATGGCCCTGAGGGAAGGTTCTACCGGGGGGACATTTATCGAACCATACGACTTGGGGCAATATGGGTATCAAAATTCATGGTTTTTGATACTGGTGATGAAAATGGCCATTTTGACAGGATTGGCCGCACCCGGAGTGGCCATGGCCCTCAGGGAAGGTTCTACCGGGGGGACATTTATCGAACCATACGACTTGGGGCAATATGGGTATCAAAATTCATGATTTTTGATACTGGTAATGAAAATGGTTATTTTGACAGGATTGACCACACCCGGAGTGGCCATGGCCCTGAAGAAAGGTTCTACCGGGGGGACATTTATCGAACCATACGACTTGGGGCAATATGGGTATTAAAATTCATGGTTTTTGATACTGGTGATGAAAATGGCCATTTTGACAGGATTGGCCACACCCGGAGTGGCCATGGCCCTGAGGGAAGGTTCTACCGGGGGGACATTTATCGAACCATACGACTTGGGGCAATATGGGTATCAAAATTCATGATTTTTGATACTGGTAATGAAAATGGTTATTTTGACAGGATTGGCCACACCCGGAGTGGCCATGGCCCTGAGGAAAGGTTCTACCGGGGGGACATTTGTCGAACCATACGACTTGGGGCAATATGGGTATCAAAATTCATGGTTTTTGATACTGGTAATGAAAATGGCCATTTTGACAGGATTGGCCACACCCGGAGTGGCCATGGCCCTGAGGAAAGGTTCTACCGGGGGGACATTTATCGAACCATACGACTTGGGGCAATATGGGTATCAAAATTCATGGTTTTTGATACTGGTGATGAAAATGGCCATTTTGACAGGATTGGCCACACCCGGAGTGGCCATGGCCCTGAGGGAAGGTTCTACTGGTGCCATTGACTGAATTAATTTAATTAGAATTAATTATTCAGGATTAAATAAATAGGCAAAGAATTAAAAAATATAAATAAAAATAGCATGATTTTTAGAGTTTTGTACATAGTTCTTTGTCTATTGGTCATGTAGAACATAACCACCTGCACCTTTTTTTCTATCAAAAAATCATTTTATACATTGTTTAAATATCTAATCTACCGTTTGTAGTATTTTTGCTATCGACCGATTTTGTTTATATTTTTTTTTAAGCTATCCCAAATTTTGTTTTACTCTTTGCTTGAAAAAGAAATCTTATATTTCATTTCTTACAAAAACGCAGTTTATTGACTTCAAATATCAATCCAAATTATTTTGTTTTTTTTTTCTGATTTTTTTTTATGTTACAGAAAACGAGAGTATTTCAACCACCGTTCCTTACATTTTCTCCTTAAAATTGTTGAAATTTTTGAAATCATTCCAAATCATTTTGTTTGTTTTTCTTCGTTGAGGGGAAAAATCACTTTTTTTCATTTCGTTTGAAAACTCAGTTCAATTAACAAATATAAGACGTGTAGGTTTCCAAGCTACCGTTTCTTACATTGTCTCATTAAACTTACTGAAATTTCCAAAATTATTCCGAATCATTTGAATCGTCTTTTTTTTGTGTGAAAAACAAATCAGCTCTACTTAATTTCCTCCAAAAATTCTGTTAAGAATTCTTCAAACCCATTCAAAATTATTTTGTTTTGTAGATTTCAAATACCATCGTATCTTTTTTTTCTAAACTTTCCGTTTTTTTTTAAAGGGACAAAATTGTTCGTAATCATTACAAATTGCTGTTTTTTTTTTCTATCAAAAAATCGTTTCCGTTTTTTTTGATACATTGTTTAAACTATCCCAAATTTTGTTATACTCTTTGCTTGAAAAGGATATGTTATATTTCATTTCTTACAAAAACGCGGTTTATTAACTTCAAATATCAATCCAAATCATTTTGTTTGTTTTTCTTTCGTTGAGGGGAAAAATCACTTCGTTTTTTCCATTTCGTTTAGAAATTCAGTTCAATTAACAATTATAAGACGTGTAGGTTTCCAAGCTACCGTTTCTTACATTATGTCATTAAACTGACAGCTCTATTTAATTTCCTCCAAAAAATCCGTTAAGAATGCTTTAAACCCATTAAAAATTGTTTTGTTGTTCTTTCATGATAAAATATCACTTTTATTCAATTTCAACTCTCAAAAACGACTTTTGCATTTTCTCTTCAAACTTTAACGTTCTTTTTTTCTTTTAAATCTTTTCCATTTTTATCTTGTTCAGGTTTTTAATCAACCGTTTCTCATGTCTGCTCATCAACCCGATTTTTTTAAAATACAATACACGCTAAGAATCAAGTTGAGGCATTCGTCAACATTCTCTGTGTTTAGTTGAGGCGTTCGTCAACTGTTTTCATTAAAACATTTTCTGGTTTTTTTTCTGCAGTTGAGGCGTTCGTCAACTGTTTTTTTGTTCAGTTGAGGCGTTCGTCAACTGTTTTTTTTTGTGCTGTGGAGGCGTTCGTCCACTGTCTTTTTTTTCCTTTTTTTTTACGTTTGAGGCATCGCTCACTCCGTCTTTATGCCATGAAATCGTCACCATAATACCTACCAACTGCGCCATGTTGTAAACTCACGGCCAAACCTAAAATATGTCGGCCAAACCGTTCACTGCAAATCTGCAAACAAGACTATAAGACCTGTCCCCGACAAAAGCCACTTTACACGATCATCCTGAGAGCGCACACACACTTGCGACTCTTTCATTTCATCTCTTCCACGCCGCGCGATTCCGACCCGACGCTCGAAAGCTTTGCAACCATCGCCGCAATCGTTCGTTATCTCTCTCTCCAATTTTTCTCTCTTAGGGAGCGTTCTTTTATTACGTAACGCGAAAAATCGGACTTTTAGACCCCCTCCCCCCCCCTCGTAACAAAATTTCCATACAAATTTTAAAAATTTTGTATGGAGCGTAACACGGCCTCCGACCCCCCCTCCCCCCCTACTGCGTTACGTAATAAAAGAACGCTCCCTTAGCAAAGCTTTACGTTGCGCAGCAGGACCAACCTATACGAAGCACTCACACTCATACAGCGCGCGTGTGTACACGTTGCTGACCAATTTCTTGGCAAACGAGAGTGCTTCGTCGTCTTGTTCGTCGTTGCTTTTCAGCAAACCAAACCCAATCGTTTTCCAACTCAAACATTTGAAAAGGTCATAATTCATATCTACGTTTTTTTGCAAATATTGATTATCCTGGTCTTATTCTCTACAGTTTCCAAGTCCTTGTTGTGCAGCATGTACTCGTTCGGCTTATCCTCAGTCATGCGGTTCCGGCGCTGCTTCGTGGCCATCATCTCTTCGATCACAACCCGCTCGGCCTCGACACAAGTTCCTCGTCCTCGCCTCACAGTCCAAAAACTCCATCAACTTCTTCCGGATTGTCGATTTTCAACTTTTTTCTCTTATCCCCCGCCCGATTCGCTATAGAAGATTAAAACACCGTCTTCCCGTTCGTGTCGTACGCGGCCTGCAAGTGCCCCACCACCTCCACTAGGTCCTTCCTCCACCAACGGATCAAACGCGTCCCTTAGTAACTGTGGACCGCGTTTCGCTGGTTCTCAAATTGAAAGTCACTAATATGTTCCGCCTCCACAAACCCTGAAGAATATTCTTCGGCTCCCGCATCTGCTCCGTCAAACCCGGATTCTCCGGACCTGCCATCGGTTCAAACATCTCCTCGTACCTCGGATTCGGGACGATTCCACCTGCCCGAGAAACCACCAGCGGGGCGGAAAACCTGCAGCGGTTTCGCCACCGAGCGGGCAAAAAAAAAAAAATGAAACTCACAGATTGCTGTTTATTTACGAAAACTGCAGGAAAATAATCAAAACAAAGAACGGGTTGCCAAACCCGAAAAAAAACTCCTCGAAAATGAGGGCAGAGTTGCAAAATCGATTTGGTTTGGTTCGAAAATCGAGCAGACGCTGACCGCTTTAACTCGCTTTAACGCGCGTTAACTTGCGATAACTTACTTTCTGGTGGCGTTATGTGAAAACTCGGTACGATGAGTAGCGTTGATGCTTTTCGAGCTCGTTTTCGTGCGTTTTAGTGTGTTATCGCGGAGTGACATTCCCCTCGCTCTCGTAGATTGTGCGTGATTCCTCACCTGTCCGTGCATGGAAGCATTTCCCACTTCTTTTGACATTTTGCCATTTTGCCATTTTGACATTTTGACATTTTGACATTTTGCCATTTTGCCATTTTGACATTTTGACATTTTGACATTTTGACATTTTGACATTTTGACATTTTGACATTTTGACATTTTGACATTTTGACATTTTGACATTTTGACATTTTGACATTTTGACATTTTGACATTTTGACATTTTGACATTTTGACATTTTGACATTTTGACATTTTGACATTTTGACATTTTGACATTTTGACATTTTGACATTTTGACATTTTGACATTTTGACATTTTGACATTTTGACATTTTGACATTTTGACATTTTGACATTTTGACATTTTGACATTTTGACATTTTGACATTTTGACATTTTGACATTTTGACATTTTGACATTTTGACATTTTGACATTTTGACTGTTCGACATTTTGACATTTTGACATTTTGACATTTTGACATTTTGACATTTTGACATTTTGACATTTTGACTGTTCGACATTTTGACATTTTGACATTTTGACATTTTGACATTTTGACATTTTGACATTTTGACATTTTGACATTTTGACATTTTGACATTTTGACTGTTCGACAATTTGTCAATTTCTCGGGTAAGTTTTCAAAAAGCTGTAAGAGCCACCGTGACCTCTTACACTAATTTTCGTTTTTCTCGAAAATGAAACAAAATTTTATTTATTTTAAGTATGGGGCACTTTAAGGACGTGTAGATGAACAATCTCGAGCATTTTAAAGTTTGAAGTTACAAAATAATAATGTCAAGATAATTACTAAACCTACCACAGATATCTTTTGGTAATTTTGAAAGTTGTCACATTTTATTAAAAATCATTACAATATACTTTAGGCATCATATTACAATACTTATCCATCTAATACAATGCTGAAAGAACAGTAATACTCGACCAAAAATTTAGGAATCAAAAGGTATGACGAATTTGTGTTTGACTTGAAAACGTTATTACAGAAATCGTAATTTGTTTTCGTGTTCCTGAGTAGTTAAAAATTTGCGTAATTATTTCAGCATTTTTCAAATGTAATTACATTTCTGCATTGCCAAATTGTTTCGATATTAGGTAACTTTACTACCCATTTATTGTGACAAATCAGACACACCTTATATATTCGAAGAACTTTGGTGCTCGTCTTGCTGGACGGTTGACAGCTTGAACTGATGTTTCATTGTGTTTGAAATTTTCACGCTTCAAACAAGTCGCTCTGTTTCTGCTGCTACTTTTTCATTTATAATCAGTTAATTTGCCAATAAACGCAGAAAATTTGGTGAAAATGTGAAAAAAAGCTTGCTGCTCTTCCCGCTGGCCCTGCGGAAGGCTAATTTGGCTGAGATTTTACAAGTTAGCCATCTCCTAGTGGACTGAATCAACTGGAACCGGCCCTCAATGTTCTCCGCCGTGAAATCATTTTGTTTCTTCGAAACAGGTACGAATAGTTGCTGCTGGTTGCTACAAAAGTGTTGAGTAACAAATTTTTAAACAAATTTGTTTCTGTTCTTTTCAGGTTCATCAATCAACTCGGGAGTGCGAGAGCTCGAGCCTCGTTGCCGAGCCATGGATGGCGCCGCGAAAGTTCTCAATTCTTGAATGTTCTGCCCTGAAGGATGCCCAACACAGGAAAAGAAAATAATTTGGAAATAAATAATGCTGTGTGGAAACGCGTCTTGTTCTTATTATTTCTCGAAGGGAACCATTTTTGGGCATGGGCACATCTCACTCATACAGGCGCAAAAGCAAGCTACTCGCACTAATACATCAACAAACTATAAGATGAATGAGTTCACTAATACAAGAAAACAAAGTATACATGTGTTGGTGTAAAAGTGGTTGAAAAAGCTCGAATATTTCTTGCGGGTTTCCCTCTCGTATATTGTGCGTGATTCCTCACCTGTCCGTGCATGGAAGCATTTCCCACTTCTTTTGACATTTTGACATTTTGACATTTTGACATTTTGACATTTTGACATTTTGCCATTTTGCCATTTTGCCATTTTGCCATTTTGACATTTTGACATTTTGACATTTTGACATTTTGACATTTTGACATTTTGACATTTTGACATTTTGACATTTTGACATTTTGACATTTTGACATTTTGACATTTTGACATTTTGACATTTTGACATTTTGACATTTTGACATTTTGACATTTTGACATTTTGACATTTTGACATTTTGACATTTTGACATTTTGACATTTTGACATTTTGACATTTTGACATTTTGACATTTTGACATTTTGACTGTTCGACATTTTGACATTTTGACATTTTGACATTTTGACATTTTGACATTTTGACATCTTGACATTTTGACATTTTGACATTTTGACATTTTGACATTTTGACTGTTCGACAATTTGTCAATTTCTCGGGTAAGTTTTCAAAAAGCCGTAAGAGCCACCGTGACCTCTTACACTAATTTTCGTTTTTCTCGAAAATGAAACAAAATTTTATTTATTTTAAGTATGGGGCACTTTAAGGACGTGTAGATGAACAATCTCGAGCATTTTAAAGTTTGAAGTTACAAAAATAATAATGTCAAGATAATTACTAAACCTACCACAGATATCTTTTGGTAATTTTGAAAGTTTAAACTTCATCATCCCGGTACGAGAATCGAACTCACGACCTCTGGATTGGAAACCCAACACGTCGCTAGTCGAAACCCATCCCCTACCGGTCAGTATTCCCAGTGAGTAGAATTACTCTTTGAAGGGATCTGACTTTGCCGAGCCAGACAGGAATCGAACCCATCACCTTCCGCTTACAAGGCGAAACCCGTAACCTCACGGCCACGGAAGCTCGGCAAGTTGTCACATTTTATTAAAAATCATTACAATATACTTTAGGCATCATATTACAATACTTATCCATCTAATACAATGCTGAAAGAACAGTAATACTCGACCAAAAATTTAGGAATCAAAAGGTATGACGAATTTGTGTTTGACTTGAAAACGTTATTACAGAAATCGTAATTTGTTTTCGTGTTCCTGAGTAGTTAAAAATTTGCGTAATTATTTCAGCATTTTTCAAATGTAATTACATTTCTGCATTGCCAAATTGTTTCGATATTAGGTAACTTTACTACCCATTTATTGTGACAAATCAGACACACCTTATATATTCGAAGAACTTTGGTGCTCGTCTTGCTCGACGGTTGACAGCTTGAACTGATGTTTCATTGTGTTTGAAATTTTCACGCTTCAAACAAGTCGCTCTGTTTCTGCTGCTACTTTTTCATTTATAATCAGTTAATTTGCCAATAAACGCAGAAAATTTGGTGAAAATGTGAAAAAAGCTTGCTGCTCTTCCCGCTGGCCCTGCGGAAGGCTAATTTGGCTGAGATTTTACAAGTTAGCCATCTCCTAGTGGACTGAATCAACTGGAACCGGCCCTCAATGTTCTCCGCCGTGAAATCATTTTGTTTCTTCGAAACAGGTACGAATAGTTGCTGCTGGTTGCTACAAAAGTGTTGAGTAACAAATTTTTAAACAAATTTGTTTCTGTTCTTTCAGGTTCATCAATCAACTCGGGAGTGCGAGAGCTCGAGCCTCGTTGCCGAGCCATGGATGGCGCCGCGAAAGTTCTCAATTCTTGAATGTTCTGCCCTGAAGGATGCCCAACACAGGAAAAGAAAATAATTTGGAAATAAATAATGCTGTGTGGAAACGCGTCTTGTTCTTATTATTTCTCGAAGGGAACCATTTTTGGGCATGGGCACATCTCACTCATACAGGCGCAAAAGCAAGCTACTCGCACTAATACATCAACAAACTATAAGATGAATGAGTTCACTAATACAAGAAAACAAAGTATACATGTGTTGGTGTAAAAGTGGTTGAAAAAGCTCGAATATTTCTTGCGGGTTTCCCTCTCGTATATTGTGCGTGATTCCTCACCTGTCCGTGCATGGAAGCATTTCCCACTTCTTTTGACATTTTGACATTTTGACATTTTGCCATTTTGCCATTTTGCCATTTTGCCATTTTGACATTTTGACATTTTGACATTTTGCCATTTTGCCATTTTGCCATTTTGACATTTTGACATTTTGACATTTTGACATTTTGACATTTTGACATTTTGACATTTTGACATTTTGACATTTTGACATTTTGACATTTTGACATTTTGACATTTTGACATTTTGACATTTTGACATTTTGACATTTTGACATTTTGACATTTTGACATTTTGACATTTTGACATTTTGACATTTTGACATTTTGACATTTTGACATTTTGACATTTTGACATTTTGACATTTTGACATTTTGACATTTTGACATTTTGACATTTTGACATTTTGACATTTTGACATTTTGACATTTTGACATTTTGACATTTTGACTGTTCGACATTTTGACATTTTGACATTTTGACATTTTGACATTTTGACATTTTGACATTTTGACATTTTGACATTTTGACATTTTGACATTTTGACATTTTGACATTTTGACATTTTGACATCTTGACATTTTGACATTTTGACATTTTGACATTTTGACATTTTGACATTTTGACATTTTGACATTTTGACATTTTGACTGTTCGACAATTTGTCAATTTCTCGGGTAAGTTTTCAAAAAGCCGTAAGAGCCACCGTGACCTCTTACACTAATTTTCGTTTTTCTCGAAAATGAAACAAAATTTTATTTATTTTAAGTATGGGGCACTTTAAGGACGTGTAGATGAACAATCTCGAGCATTTTAAAGTTTGAAGTTACAAAAATAATAATGTCAAGATAATTACTAAACCTACCACAGATATCTTTTGGTAATTTTGAAAGTTGTCACATTTTATTAAAAATCATTACAATATACTTTAGGCATCATATTACAATACTTATCCATCTAATACAATGCTAAAAGAACAGTAATACTCGACCAAAAATTTAAGAATCAAAAGGTATGACGAATTTGTGTTTGACTTGAAAACGTTATTACAGAAATCATAATTTGTTTTCGTGTTCCTGAGTAGTTAAAAATTTGCGTAATTATTTCAGCATTTTTCAAATGTAATTACATTTCTGCATTGCCAAATTGTTTCGATATTAGGTAACTTTACTACCCATTTATTGTGACAAATCAGACACACCTTATATATTCGAAGAACAGGTACGAATAGTTGCTGCTGGTTGCTACAAAAGTGTTGAGTAACAAATTTTTAAACAAATTTGTTTCTGTTCTTTTCAGGTTCATCAATCAACTCGGGAGTGCTAGAGCTCGAGCCTCGTTGCCGAGCCATGGATGGCGCCGCGAAAGTTCTCAATTCTTGAATGTTCCGCCCTGAAGGATGCCCAACACAGGAAAAGAAAATAATTTGGAAATAAATAAAGCTGTGTGGAAACGCTGTCCGCTTTGTAAGCGGATGATTCTGGGTTCCATTCCCATCTGCTGCAACCTTCCATCGGATGAGGAAGTAAAATGTCGGTCCCGGCTTTTTTTGTTAGGCCGTTAAGTCATTCCAGGTGTAGGAGTCGTCTCCATGCCATAAGCACAAACAACACACCAAACCAAGCCTTCTCCGGTGGAATCGCTGGCGGCGGTTGGACTCGCAATCCAAAGGTCGTCAGCTCAAACACTGGGGTGGAAGGTTCCTTGGAGTAAAAAGAGGTTTGGGTGCTCTCCCCATTCAAGCCTTCGGACTCCTAGGTTCGAGCAGAAACTTGCAATAGAGACCACAAAAGACCCGGGGGTCGTTAATGTGGATGGTTTGATTTTTTTTTGTGTGGAAACGCGTCTTGTTCTTATTATTTCTCGAAGGGAACCATTTTTGGGCATGGGCACATCTCACTCATACAGGCGCAAAAGCAAGCTACTCGCACTAATACATCAACAAACTATAAGATGAATGAGTTCACTAATACAAGAAAACAAAGTATACATGTGTTGGTGTAAAAGTGGTTGAAAAAGCTCGAATATTTCTTGCGGGTTTCCCTTTCGTAGACTGTGCGTGATTTCTCACCTGTCCGTGCATGGAAGCATTTCCCACTTCTTTTGACATTTTGACATTTTGACATTTTGACTGTTCGACAATTTGTCAATTTCTCGGGTAAGTTTTCAAAAAGCCTTAAGAGCCACCGTGACCTCTTACACTAATTTTCGTTTTTCTCGAAAATGAAACAAAATTTCATTTATTTTAAGTATGGGGCACTTTAAGGACGTGTAGATGAACAATCTCGAGCATTTTAAAGTTTGAAGTTACAAAAATAATAATGTCAAGATAATTACTAAACCTACCACAGATATCTTTTGGTAATTTTGAAAGTTGTCACATTTTATTAAAAATCATTACAATATACTTTAGGCATCATATTACAATACATATCCATCTAATACAATGGTGAAAGAACAGTAATACTCGACCAAAAATTTAGGAATCAAAAGGTATGACGAATTTGTGTTTGACTTGAAAACGTTATTACAGAAATCGTAATTTGTTTTCGTGTTCCTGAGTAGTTAAAAATTTGCGTAATTATTTCAGCATTTTTCAAATGTAATTACATTTCTGCATTGCCAAATTGTTTCGATATTAGGTAACTTTACTACCCATTTATTGTGACAAATCAGACACACCTTATATATTCGAAGAACTTTGGTGCTCGTCTTGCTGGACGGTTGACAGCTTGAACTGACGTTTCATTGTGTTTGAAATTTTCACGCTTCAAACGAGTCGCTCTGTTTCTGCTGCTACTTTTTCATTTATAATCAGTTAATTTGCCAATAAACGCAGAAAATTTGGTGGAAATGTGAAAAAAGCTTGCTGCTCTTCCCGCTGGCCTTGCGGAAGGCTAATTTGGCTGAGATTTTACAAGTTAGCCATTTCCTAGTGGACTGAATCAACTGGAACCGGCCCTCAATGTTCTCCGCCGTGAAATCATTTTGTTTCTTCGAAACAGGTACGAATAGTTGCTGCTGGTTGCTACAAAAGTGTTGAGTAACAAATTTTTAAACAAATTTGTTTCTGTTCTTTTCAGGTTCATCAATCAACTCGGGAGTGCGAGAGCTCGAGCCTCGTTGCCGAGCCATGGATGGCGCCGCGAAAGTTCTCAATTCTTGAATGTTCTGCCCTGAAGGATGCCCAACACAGGAAAAGAAAATAATTTGGAAATAAATAATGCTGTGTGGAAACGCGTCTTGTTCTTATTATTTCTCGAAGGGAACCATTTTTGGGCATGGGCACATCTCACTCATACAGGCGCAAAAGCAAGCTACTCGCACTAATACATCAACAAACTATAAGATGAATGAGTTCACTAATACAAGAAAACAAAGTATACATGTGTTGGTGTAAAAGTGGTTGAAAAAGCTCGAATATTTCTTGCGGGTTTCCCTCTCGTAGATTGTGCGTGATTTCTCACCTGTCCGTGCATGGAAGCATTTCCCACTTCTTTTGACATTTTGACATTTTGGAATTTTGACATTTTGACATTTTGACATTTTGACATTTTGACATTTTGACATTTTGACATTTTGACAATTTGACATTTTGACATTTTGACTGTTCGACAATTTGTCAATTTCTCGGGTGAGTTTTCAAAAAGCCGTAAGAGCCACTGTGACCTCTTACACTAATTTTCGTTTTTCTCGAAAATGATACAAAATTTCATTTATTTTAAGTATGGGGCACTTTAAGGACGTGTAGATGAACAATCTCGAGCATTTTAAAGTTTGAAGTTACAAAAATAATAATGTCAAGATAATTACTAAACCTACCACAGATATCTTTTGGTAATTTTGCTGCTCTTCCCGCTGGCCCTGCGGAAGGCTAATTTGGCTGAGATTTTACAAGTTAGCCATTTCCTAGTGGACTGAATCAACTGGAACCGGCCCTCAATGTTCTCCGCCGTGAAATCATTTTGTTTCTTCGAAACAGGTACGAATAGTTGCTGCTGGTTGCTACAAAAGTGTTGAGTAACAAATTTTTAAACAAATTTGTTTCTGTTCTTTTCAGGTTCATCAATCAACTCGGGAGTGCGAGAGCTCGAGCCTCGTTGCCGAGCCATGGATGGCGCCGCAAAAGTTCTCAATTCTTGAATGTTCTGCCCTGAAGGATGCCCAACACAGGAAAAGAAAATAATTTGGAAATAAATAATGCTGTGTGGAAACGCGTCTTGTTCTTATTATTTCTCGAAGGGAACCATTTTTGGGCATGGGCACATCTCACTCATACAGGCGCAAAAGCAAGCTACTCGCACTAATACATCAACAAACTATAAGATGAATGAGTTCACTAATACAAGAAAACAAAGTATACATGTGTTGGTGTAAAAGTGGTTGAAAAAGCTCGAATATTTCTTGCGGGTTTCCCTCTCGTATATTGTGCGTGATTCCTCACCTGTCCGTGCATGGAAGCATTTCCCACTTCTTTTGACATTTTGACATTTTGACATTTTGACATTTTGACATTTTGACATTTTGACATTTTGACATTTTGACCTTTTGACATTTTGACATTTTGACATTTTGACATTTTGACATTTTGACATTTTGACTGTTCGACAATTTGTCAATTTCTCGGGTAAGTTTTCAAAAAGCCGTAAGAGCCACCGTGACCACTTACACTAATTTTCGTTTTTCTCGAAAATGAAACAAAATTTCATTTATTTTAAGTATGGGGGGCACTTTAAGGACGTGTAGATGAACAATCTCGAGCATTTTAAAGTTTGAAGTTACAAAAATAATAATGTCAAGATAATTACTAAACCTACCACAGATATCTTTTGGTAATTTTGAAAGTTGTCACATTTTATTAAAAATCATTACAATATACTTTAGGCATCATATTACAATACTTATCCATCTAATATTGTGGTTTTTGGGGTTTTTGAAATAAATCGAAATAACAGCGCGAGTGTTTTTCATCTCGCGAAGCAATTTTCTGTTGTTTCTTTTCTGAGTGTACCTCAAATGTCACACGCGAAACCAAAACAAAATTTCGCCGCGGCACCAAACTGAAATGTCGCCAGTTGAGCTGCGACAAGACTTGCGCCGCGTCTTACACGGAGCATGGAATCGATCACGAAAATCTACCGGAAATCGTTCTGTGAGCGTGGATTCGATCATCCGGATGGACCATTTCATGATGTCTAGCTTGGAGAGGACAATTACGGCGCATTTGATTTTCAAATTGGTGGCTGGGTCTTCCTATTTTGACTCTATAGAGCTTATTCAATCGACACCCGCAACATCCCGCATCGGCAAAACTCCCACAACGAACCGGATTGAGGTCCCTCGACAATGAGGCCACTTATTTTTGTTTTATTCAGACGGAAATCCAACGGTAATCAGCAACTTAACCAAGACATTTTCCCTTCTGCGTCTTTTTCTGAAGTTGGAAACTGACTGAACTTCATAAATTACCCCAAATGAAACATTTCTAGTGGTAGTAGAACTAAAAACCAAGATATTAAACAATTATTTAATCTAAAGCGTTCCATTTCCTTGGCAGATCAAAAAAAAAAAAAAACAGCCACGTTTATCTCATCATCCAAAGCCGTCAAAACAAAAAAGCAAACACACTGATTCAAAATCACCTAAACATGCTTGACAGATATTTCGCGACAGAAAATCGTCGCGAGAGTTAAACTTGCTCAATTCGGTTTAGTACCGCGGCGACAATACAATGCTGAAAGAACAGTAATACTCGACCAAAAATTTAGGAATCAAAAGGTATGACGAATTTGTGTTTGACTTGAAAACGTTATTACAGAAATCGTAATTTGTTTTCGTGTTCCTGAGTAGTTAAAAATTTGCGTAATTATTTCAGCATTTTTCAAATGTAATTACATTTCTGCATTGCCAAATTGTTTCAATATTAGGTAACTTTACTACCCATTTATTGTGACAAATCAGACACACCTTATATATTCGAAGAACTTTGGTGCTCGTCTTGCTGGACGGTTGACAGCTTGAACTGACGTTTCATTGTGTTTGAAATTTTCACGCTTCAAACAAGTCGCTCTGTTTCTGCTGCTACTTTTTCATTTATAATCAGTTAATTTGCCAATAAACGCAGAAAATTTGGTGAAAATGTGAAAAAGCTTGCTGCTCTTCCCGCTGGCCCTGCGGAAGGCTAATTTGGCTGAGATTTTACAAGTTAGCCATCTCCTAGTGGACTGAATCAACTGGAACCGGCCCTCAATGTTCTCCGCCGTGAAATCATTTTGTTTCTTCGAAACAGGTACGAATAGTTGCTGCTGGTTGCTACAAAGTGTTGAGTAACAAATTTTTAAACAAATTTGTTTCTGTTTTTTCAGGTTCATCAATCAACTCGGGAGTGCGAGAGCTCGAGCCTCGTTGCCGAGCCATGGATGGCGCCGCGAAAGTTCTCAATTCTTGAATGTTCCGCCCTGAAGGATGCCCAACACAGGAAAAGAAAATAATTTGGAAATAAATAATGCTGTGTGGAAACGCGTCTTGTTCTTATTATTTCTCGAAGGGAACCATTTTTGGGCATGGGCACATCTCACTCATACAGGCGCAAAAGCAAGCTACTCGCACTAATACATCAACAAACTATAAGATGAATGAGTTCACTAATACAAGAAAACAAAGTATACATGTGTTGGTGTAAAAGTGGTTGAAAAAGCTCGAATATTTCATGCGGGTTTCCCTCTCGTAGATTGTGCGTGATTTCTCACCTGTCCGTGCATGGAACACGGGGTTGGGCACAAGGTTGATCCGTAGGGCATTGGATTTACTTCCGTAAATATTCCGTAAATATCGTAAATATAGGTAAATATTATTCACCTGCACTATATTCGGCACAACATTTTGTTCAGTGTGGATAATGACAGTTGAGAACTGTCACTTGTTTTTTTTCCTTCGTTTGCAAACTGTCACCGCTCCAATATTTTTCGAGCTTGAGGTATTTTTTTTCACTTTCGGAACCGATCCTCGCAACAACCTTCCCCGCAATCCACCAACAATCTGTGCAAGAAGCCCAGTGCGGATCTGCGCACCGACCCAGAAATTGCCGACAAGATCATCGGCTGCCTCGGACTTGGAGTGAGTAATCCTCCGATCTTTTGCTTCATTTCTAATCGTTCCGCCTTCGCAGATTTCACCGGAGGTCGATCCGACGTGGCGGTTTGAAAAAAGATGGCCGCCGAGCGTAGTTACGTGTGCGTACCGGTCTTCGCGATTTTTGAAGAAAATACGTTTAATTTTGCGTTTTCGCGAGTGAAAGTTTTGTTTAGTGGTTGAAACAGTTGCTGGCTCTTGCGATTACAAGAAATAAAGCCAAAATCGGTCGTTTCAGTGCCCTTCCGTGATATATTTATTTCTCCAAATTCAACAGAAGCCGGATCTCGGGGGCTACGCCATCCGTCGGCAATATTGTGTGGTGGTATTGGTGCTGTCGGCACCAAGGTGATGGTTCTTGAGAAAAAGGAAGAGCTTTGTGAATGAAAAGGAAGTCGACCTTTTCAATTTGTTTGTTGGTGTGCGAATGGCTGCCGCCAAATCACAGAGAACAGATGTATATCATTGAACAAACAGCATTGAAAAACGTGTGTATAAATTCAAACCAAAATACGTTGAAAAGAGCTAGGGTGTGCACCATCCGCCTAGATAGCGCCACTTCCAAAATCATGATGGCCTACAGTAGCAGAACGTTGGACCATCTAATCACTACATAAAACATTCTGTACGAACGACATCAGACCAATGTCTGACTGTCCTTCATCAGAGGGTTGCAATTTTACGCGCCAAAGAAGGTGAACAAAACGAAATCGGACATAACATTTGTAAAGGGACTATTTTAAATTGTCACTTGAAAAATAATTTTTGAATGAAATTTCTGTTAGGTTTTCGTTAATGTTAATGCATTTTTGCATTATTTTTAGTCAACTGGAATTATACAGAAGGGAATTTTCTATTTAAACGAGGTTAACATTTATTTCTTTCGGAATTATTGAGCCTTTTTTTCATTGTTAAGTCAAGTATTCTCAGCCGCGACGGTGGCGCCACCAAGCGTATCCTGCACACTCTAATTTCTTTGATGCAAGATTGTATGCAACGTATTTTTTTAGTGCAACAGTGTTTACACACAAGTTAGAGCCTAGATGTACATCTGTTCTCTGTGGCCAAATTCAGAAAATCTGTCGAGGAAAGTGCTTGTTTATCCTGTGGTTCGCCGATGACAGTTTTGCCAGTGTGTTTGACAAAATATGATTTTGGGGGGGTTAGAGAGTTATCTACGTGCGCATGTATTGCGTGTACGTACACGAAAAAAGTGAGGTTAAATTTTGTACCAGCCAGCAAAACAAATGGTGTGCTAGTGTGTGTGAGATCGGCCTTAGATAGCTCTAGTGAGTTTGAGTGTTATCGGTTCATCATGTGTGTGTGAGTTGACAAGGAATCACTCAGGCAACGATTGTGTTGGTGTGTAAAGCTACTGAGCGAGGCCAGCCCGGTGGCCAGGGTTACCAGGTCAAAATTCAAAAAACCTGGCAAAGTATCGATTATAAATCTGGAAAAATCTGGCAGACAAAAATCTAACAATTCTGAATGGTAAAGGAGAGGGAAGATAAGATTAAATTCAAAAGTTTGTAGAATTCAGATGCTTTAACTGGTGTTATGTCCTCAAAGTTGTTGAATAAACGTTTTATTAAGGAAAATCACACTCTAATTTGTTTAATTTTTAATTAAATTAGTCAATTTTAATCAAAAAGTTGTTCAAAATGGTCATAAAGTGAAAAATCTGGCAAAATCTGTCAATATCTGTCACAGAGAAGGGTGAATCTTTATTCTGGCTGACACTTGAAAAATCTGGCATTCCCAGATTTATCTGGCAACCTGGCAACCCTGCCGGTGGCTGAGAGCTGGAGAGCTTTCGGCAGAGTTCAAAGCTTTCGTCTGCAGCAGTGGCTATCGCGGTGTGCGTTCTGGTTCGAGTATTTGCTTGAAAGTGTTTGCATAATGCCGACGAAGTTGAATTGCCGACAAAAAATAGGGCTACTCGTGTTAAAGAGAGCGAGCTCTTTTGAGTGTTTTTTGAGAGGCAGTCAGCGTCAATGAAACAACGGTCATCATCACGTCGCCGTCATCGATGACGCTCTCGTGCTGGGCTTAGCGCGGTGGGCGGCTTGACTGCTTTGATCGGAGGGGTGCGCTTGTTGGGCTGACTTCTGCACCAATGTTGCCAATTATGAGAGAGGCAAAGGTTTTTTTTGATCCCGATCCTGCACTGCATACACAAACACAACAGTTGGTGCCTGCTGGCACTGGTGAGAGAGATTGAAAGTCCTTTCTACACTAGAAGCTGAAACGGTAGGAGATCAAGAGGGTTGTGTTCCTCATCAGGTATGCTTTTCCTTTTCAGATTTTTGTACTCAGCAGTTTTGTGTAAGGTGAGTCTGATTAATTTTATTTGCATTGTTTAATTGTTACATGTGCACAAATGTCAGAAACAAATAGTTAATTTTTAAAATTTCATTAAATTTTTAAACTCACCAGAATTGGTGATCTATGTTATTACTTTTTAATAAATTTCACTTACTCTACCAACAGAGAGCGAGTTGTGGCGCTATAACCACGGCAAATAGTGTCCAGGGCATTTGTGGAAATACTATGTCCCATCCTAGAGGGTCCCGGAGCACCAAAACTTCTTAGCATGGTGCTCCCAACGATAAATTGCCAAAACAAACAGGAACGTGAGCGGGGGATCCCCACGTTTCTTCCTCCCCTGTAGATTCAGAAATGTATTGCTGTTTGAACACTCGTGCTCAAACTCAATCCAATTCAACGAATCATCTTTGCGGTAAACTTTACGCAGTTGGCCTGGCCGCTTTAACATTTGTGATGTTTCAATGCAATCTAATGCAATGGGGCACTGCAATTGTTAATAATGACAAGAGGATGCTAGGCGTCAATCAACCTAAGGCATTTTCCAGGATGCCCTCGAAAGACTGGCTGCGCTAGGGTTAGATTAGATTAGATTAGATTAGGAGGTCGATCCGACGTGGCGGATTTGCGCCGGCTGTGCCGAACGCGTCGACGCGCAGCATGCCTTCCGGACGCGAGCCCTGCACTGCAATAGTTACATCGAGAACGGGCTGGAGGACAAGGAAGACGAGAACATGTGCCGGTTCTGCTTGAAGATTCCGGGCGGCGGCGGGAGCGTGGCGGATGAGGTGCAAACGGTGCGGGATTGTTTAGGGGTTGAGATCATCAGCTGGGACACGGTGACGAAGATTTGTGGGGATTGTGTGAGCGGTGTTGGCTGGATTTCGGGCGGAATTTTCGCCGACGGCCGTGCCGGTGAAGCTGGAGGACTTGACGGATTCGTCGGATTCGTACAGGACAGTTCGACGGCGGATAACGGGGAAAAGCGGAAGGTCACGGCACGGTCGCAGCCGTGGATTGGAAGTGACCACGAGGATCGTAACTTTGACGTGCTGGATGAAACGTACGAGGCGATTGAGGTGGTCTTTGAGGAATATCCGTTCGATCTTCGGTTGGTCTTGTCGGACGGGAGTTCGCTGTGGCATTGTGTTCAGTGCAAGCTGCGAGGTTGCGTGAAGCTGAAGATTGATGCGAAAGGAATGTTGGCCACTTCCGGGGGATCAATCGACAAGAACAACCACATGAACGAGATGGACAAGCTGATGGAGTTTCCGGAGGGGAAAGGGATGGTTCACGCGGCTACGCGGCATTCCGGATGGTTCGCTGGAGGCAATTCGTACGTATCAGCGGACGACGTCGCGAGTTGCGATTGAAAAGAGGGCCGATCAAGAAGGTTACGTGAGTAACGGGACTCAAACGTCCAAGTTTAAATGTTTTGACGGAGCGGAGAATGAAGTTCAAGCGAAGGTGAAGGCCAATAATGTGGATATTTACAAAATCCTCCAGCAGAAGGATCCCGCGCGCATCGTTAAGGTGCTTCTGCACATGGTCAGACAAATGACAAATTCGGCAAATAAAAACCGTACCGTACCGTTGTCTCATGATTATTGCTTTTTTTTCATAATATTTAACAATACAAAAAAATAAATCTGAAACCACAAATAAAAAGAAAATCCTAGAAACTTCAATGTTCGCCTCTCATTGAACTCCAGGTGACCAAATTAGGTCAAATAAATTAAAAAAATGCATATGCAACAGCTAGATGCGTCTGCAGTGTAGACGCGTGCAGGAAGTAATCGCCGGCGACTTTTCCTTGGCTAGTGCAAACGCGTCCCGGACGAGCTTGGCCCTGTCTCCGATGAACATCTGCACCAGCTGCAGGCCGGCCAGCTTCAGGAAGGTCGACTTTGTTTGCGCCACACAGCCACGTGCAGCACTCCCTTCGGTGGATGAATTCCCAGGTTCTTGAACATGTCCTTGTGCGTCATCGGCAGCACGACGGCCTCAATTAGTTCCTGGATTTGTTTGTCCAACCCGTCAAAGCCCGAGTAGTGCTCTGTGGGCCGTTCGTCCACCTCTTTCGCCATGACGCGCGCGTAATACTCGGCCGGAAGTGTCTCCAGGATGAGGTACGACGTACAAGTCCTTGTTCACTCTCATCGCCCAGCTTGAGCTTCTCCGGAACAACCAGGCCAATCACGAGCAAAAAGTACGTCTGTCGTGTCGTAGTCTTGATGACAGGGCGCTTGCCCAACACCACCACCGCACGGTCGTCTTCCGTCTCCTGCAGGTCCACGTCGATCCTTGGTATCCCGTCCCGATTACTCCGCGGGATTCAACATAGCGTGCCTTGCAATCCAAAAAATGTGGCCGGAGAACAGCAAAATTCAAGGGATTTTTTTGTTTGTAAACAATCAGCTGTGCGCGCGTTTGCGATGACAGCTGTAAAAACACTGAAATAAATTTCATAGAGGAATCGTGTATACACGTGAATATGGATGCACATACGGATCAACTTATGAAACATTTTGACATTTTGACATTTTGCCATTTTGACATTTTGACATTTTGACATTTTGACATTTTGACATTTTGACATTTTGACATTTTGACATTTTGACATTTTGACATTTTGACATTTTGACATTTTGACATTTTGACATTTTGACATTTTGACATTTTGACATTTTGACATTTTGACATTTTGACATTTTGACATTTTGACGTTTTGATATTTTGACATTTTGACATTTTGACATTTTGACATTTTGACATTTTGACATTTTGACATTTTGACATTTTGACACTTTGACATTTTGACATTTTGACATTTTGACATTTTGACATTTTGACATTTTGACATTTTGACATTTTGACATTTTGACATTTTGACATTTTGACATTTTGACATTTTGACATTTTGACATTTTGACATTTTGACATTTTGACATTTTGACACTTTGACATTTTGACATTTTGACATTTCGACATTTTGACATTTTGACATTTTGACATTTTGACATTTTGACATTTTGACATTTTGACATTTTGACATTTTGACATTTTGACATTTTGACATTTTGACATTTTGACATTTTGACATTTTGACATTTTGACATTTTGACATTTTGACATTTTGACATTTTGACATTTTAACATTTTGACATTTTGACATTTTGACATTTTGACATTTTGACATTTTGACATTTTGACATTTTGACATTTTGACATTTTGACATTTTGACATTTTGACATTTTGACATTTTGACATTTTGACATTTTGACATTTTGACATTTTGACATTTTGACATTTTGACATTTTGACATTTTGACATTTTGACATTTTGACATTTTGACATTTTGACAAAATTCTCGGGTAAGTTTTCAAAAAGCCGTAAGAGCCACCGTGACCTCTTACACTAATTTTCGTTTTTTCTCGAAAATGAAACAAAATTTCATTTATTTTAAGGACGTGTAGATGAACAATCTCGAGCATTTTAAAGTTTGAAGTTACAAAAATAATAATGTCAAGATAATTACTAAACCTACCACAGATATCTTTTGGTAATTTTGAAAGTTGTGACATTTTATTAAAAATCATTACAATATACTTTAGGCATCATATTACAATACTTATCCATCTAATACAATGCTGAAAGAACAGTAATACTCGACCAAAAATTTAGGAATCAAAAGGTATGACGAATTTCTGTTTGACTTGAAAACGTTATTACAGAAATCGTAATTTGTTTTCGTGTTCCTGAGTAGTTAAAAATTTGCGTAATTATTTCAGCATTTTTCAAATGTAATTACATTTCTGCATTGCCAAATTGTTTCGATATTAGGTAACTTTACTACCCATTTATTGTGACAAATCAGACACACCTTATATATTCGAAGAACTTTGGTGCTCGTCTTGCTGGACGGTTGACAGCTTGAACTGACGTTTCATTGTGTTTGAAATTTTCACGCTTCAAACAAGTCGCTCTGTTTCTGCTGCTACTTTTTCATTTATAATCAGTTAATTTGCCAATAAACGCAGAAAATTTGGTGAAAATGTGAAAAAAGTTTGCTGCTCTTCCCGCTGGCCCTGCGGAAGGCTAATTTGGCTGAGATTTTACAAGTTAGCCATCTCCTAGTGGACTGAATCAACTGGAACCGGCCCTCAATGTTCTCCGCATGTGTTGGTGTAAAAGTGGTTGAAAAAGCTCGAATATTTCTTGCGGGTTTCCCTCTCGTAGATTGTGCGTGATTTCTCACCTGTCCGTGCATTTTGACATTTTGCCAATTTGACATTTTGAAATTTTGACATTTTGACATTTTGACATTTTGAAATTTTGCCATTTTGACATTTTGACATTTTAACATTTTGACATTTTGACATTTTGAAATTTTGAAATTTCGACATTTTGACATTTTGACATTTTGACATTTTGACATTTTGACATTTTGACATTTTGACATTTTGACATTTTGACATTTTGACATTTTGACATTTTGACATTTTGACATTTTGACATTTTGACATTTTGACAATTTGTCAATTTCTCGGGTAAGTTTTCAAAAAGCCGTAAGAGCCACCGTGACCTCTTACACTAATTTTCGTTTTTCTCGAAAATGAAACAAAATTTCATTTATTTTAAGTATGGGGCACTTTAAGGACGTGTAGATGAACAATCTCGAGCATTTTAAAGTTTGAAGTTACAAAAATAATAATGTCAAGATAATTACTAAACCTACCACAGATATCTTTTGGTAATTTTGAAAGTTGTCACATTTTTATTAAAAATCATTACAATATACTTTAGGCATCATATTACAATACTTATCCATCTAATACAATGGTGAAAGAACAGTAATACTCGACCAAAAATTTAGGAATCAAAAGGTATGACGAATTTGTGTTTGACTTGAAAACGTTATTACAGAAATCGTAATTTGTTTTCGTGTTCCTGAGTAGTTAAAAATTTGCGTAATTATTTCAGCATTTTTCAAATGTAATTACATTTCTGCATTGCCAAATTGTTTCGATATTAGGTAACTTTACTACCCATTTATTGTGACAAATCAGACACACCTTATATATTCGAAGAACTTTGGTGCTCGTCTTGCTGGACGGTTGACAGCTTGAACTGACGTTTCATTGTGTTTGAAATTTTCACGCTTCAAACAAGTCGCTCTGTTTCTGCTGCTACTTTTTCATTTATAATCAGTTAATTTGCCAATAAACGCAGAAAATTTGGTGGAAATGTGAAAAAAAGCTTGCTGCTCTTCCCGCTGGCCCTGCGGAAAGCTAATTTGGCTGAGATTTTACAAGTTAGCCATCTCCTAGTGGACTGAATCAACTGGAACCGGCCCTCAATGTTCTCCGCCGTGAAATCATTTTGTTTCTTCGAAACAGGTACGAATAGTTGCTGCTGGTTGCTACAAAAGTGTTGAGTAACAAATTTTTAAACAAATTTGTTTCTGTTCTTTTCAGGTTCATCAATCAACTCGGGAGTGCGAGAGCTCGAGCCTCGTTGCCGAGCCATGGATGGCGCCGCGAAAGTTCTCAATTCTTGAATGTTCTGCCCTGAAGGATGCCCAACACAGGAAAAGAAAATAATTTGGAAATAAATAATGCTGTGTGGAAACGCGTCTTGTTCTTATTATTTCTCGAAGGGAACCATTTTTGGGCATGGGCACATCTCACTCATACAGGCGCAAAAGCAAGCTACTCGCACTAATACATCAACAAACTATAAGATGAATGAGTTCACTAATACAAGAAAACAAAGTATACATGTGTTGGTGTAAAAGTGGTTGAAAAAGCTCGAATATTTCTTGCGGGTTTCCCTCTCGTAGATTGTGCGTGATTTCTCACCTGTCCGTGCATGGAAGCATTTCCCACTTCTTTTGACATTTTGACATTTTGACATTTTGGCACGAGGGCCCTGACTGAAAAGTCCGTCAGACGTCCGTCGTTTGTCGTCCGTGCAATTGTACGACGTCGCACGACAATGTCGTGCGACTTTCGCACGAATGTCATACGTTTTTGCACCAAAATGTCGTATTTGTCGTGCGATCGATGATCGAAATTGTACGACATTGTCGTACGACATTCGACTGACGTCGCACGGTTTTGTTATTTAGAATGTCGTGCTATTGTCGTGTGCTGTCATTTCGGATTTTTAGGTTATGTTGCAGTTGAAAAAACTGTTGTTTTGTTTTTGTTGTTTTTTTTTATTCAATCTGTAAAAAAAATACAAAAATATTCACTTGTTCACCTAATTTCACTTGCGAATCGCCGATTCTTCTCCAACTTGGCTTTCTTCGGGATTTGCCTTGACCGCAGCTTCCGGCTTGGATGTTGGTGTTCTTCTGAGGCGGCCGTGGCAGCATCTTGGTCGTGTTGGACTTTTGCTCCTCGACGAGCTGATCGAAACCCGGATGCGACGCCAATCTTGGATCTCCGACGGGTTGATGTTTACCGGAGTACGAGACAACGTGGGTTTGTGGAGTACGAGTACGAGAAAACGTGGCTCCTTCCGTAGGTTCTACGAAAGCCACGCGGGACCACACGGAGACGCATGGTTTCCGGCAGGATCAGATTGGAATATGTTTGTTGCCTGAAAAAATACATCATCAGTCAACAATTGGCAAGAATTTATAAATTAAATTCTGATTTCAATAATAATAATAATAATAAATTTGCAAGACAATAAAATTTCAAATATGTTTTTTTGAACTGTAAAAGAAAAACTAAATTTATGAATTCTGGCTTACTTTTACAAAAGGTCCTATGTACATAGGAAACCCATGGCGCATTGGTTGTTTTGAAAAAGTAATCAATTATAAATGAAAACATCTAAAATAATTTAATACAAAAACGTACAAAACTCAGATTATTGCAATTAGTTTTAAAATCTGAAAATATTTTTTTTAATTGTACCAAATTTGAGAATGCTAAAAACATTTAATGATCAAACGTTTACAAATATCAGCATTTTTATATGACCCAATCTCATCAATCAAATCATCATCTCATCATCAAATTCTAAAATTCTAAAATTCTAAAATTCTAAAATTCTAAAATTCTAAAATTCTAAAATTCTAAAATTCTAAAATTCTAAAATTCTAAAATTCGAAAATTCGAAAATTCTAAAATTCTAAAATTCTAAAATTCTAAAATTCTAAAATTCTAAAATTCTAAAATTCTAAAATTCTAAAATTCTAAAATTCTAAAATTCTAAAATTCTAAAATTCTAAAATTCTAAAATTCTAAAATTCTAAAATTCTAAAATTCTAAAATTCTAAAATTCTAAAATTCTAAAATTCTAAAATTCTAAAATTCTAAAATCCTAAAATTCTAAATCTCCTGTTTTTTATTAGACCATTTTTTTTATTTTTACATTGTAAAATCCTTGAAAATTTTCAAAAATGATAGATTGTAGATTTTTTCCAATTTAAAATTTTAAAATTTAAGAATTTTCAGATTTTTTAAAAGAATTTCTAAATATTAAAAATTTTTAAAAGAGATTAAAAACTTTAACATTTTTAAAACTTAAAAAAATATATTTTGTTTTTTTATTTTTATAATTTTTGTACTTTGTATTTTTTTATTTTTTAAAATTTTTATAATTTTTAGAATTGAGCAGTTCTCTACCAAAACCGGAAATGGATTTTATTTGTATTTTTTGATTTGGCTCAAACTTTGTGGGGGCCTTCCCTATGACCAAATATGCTATTTTGTGTCATTGGTTCACCCATACAAGTCTCCATACAATTTTGGCAGCTGTCCATACAAAAATGGTATGTAAATATTCAAACAGCTGTAACTTTTGAGTGAATTTTCTGATCAATTTGGTGTCTTCGGCAAAGTTGTAGGTATTTTGAAATTTTTTAAATCAAGACTAACATTTGAAAAGGCCCAAATATTGAATATTACGCCCATTTAAAATGCTAGTCTAGATTTAAAAATTTTCAAAATATTTTTTTCGAAAAGATCGGAAAATTTCACGAATGTTTTATGTATTAACATTGAAAATCGGACCATTAATTGCTGAGATATCGTCATTAGAAAATGGTGGGCTGTTTGGGTGAGACTTAGAAAACTTCAATTTTCGTGTTTCTTTTTCTTTAAGCCGCTGTATCTCAGCAACCAGAGGTCCAATCTTCAATGTCTCTATGACAATTTTATAGCAAATTTTCTGAACTTTTCAAAAAAAATATTTTTAGAAATGGTCACTCATGGTCACTATTTTTAAAAATTGAAAAACTGCAAATATTTCACTAAAATCAAACTTTCGGTGGCTATATCTTGAAAACGGAGCCCTTAATCAAAAAATCTGTAAAGTACTTTTCGATTGCAAATTTAATTTTGCATTAAATAATAATGTCAAATTTGTTTTTGCATGAAACTTCGATTTTTTCCAAAAATCACTATTTTTTCAAAAATTTATAACTCGGCGGCAGATTTTTTGACCATGTTTCTCTATGGCTCAAAAGTTGCGGATTTTTGTCCCCTAAAACATATCAAAAAATCTCGAAAATCAAAAAATACGTATTTTGGGAAATTGAGTTTTAGTGAAAAAAAAGTTGATAAAAAAATCTGCAAATTTTTTTTTCCGTGTACCTATTTTTTTTCTCAAAAGTCCTCAACAATACCTACAACTTTGCCGAAGACACCAAATTGATCAGAAAATTCACTCAAAAGTTACAGCTGTTTGAATATTTACATACCATTTTTGTATGGACAGCTGCCAAAATTGTATGGAGACTTGTATGGGTGAACCAATGACGCAAAATAGCTTATTTGGTCATAGGGAAGGCCCCCACAAAGTTTGAGTCAAATAAAAAAATACAAAAAATAAAAATGATCGAAATCGGCCGATTTCGTAGAGAGTTGCTCAATTTGTATTTTTTTATTTAAATTTATGAATTATTTGAATTTTAGTATTTTTAGAATTTACAATTTTTAGAATTTTCGAATTCAAAATTCCAACTCGTGCGATTAACGTTTTGGGAATTTAAGAACTTTATAATGTTAGATTTTTATTATTTATGAATTTAAGAATTTTAGTATTTAAGAATAAGGGATTTTTAGCATATAATTTTTTGTCAATTTCTTAATTTTCATATTTTAGAATTTTTTTTAAATATTTGAAGACTTTGAGAATTTTAAGAAATAATAAATTCAAAAAAATATATTTTTTTAAAAAATTTGCACAATATCAAAAAATTAAATAAATTTAGAATTTTCAAATTCTTGCATTCTTATGTTCTGGAATGCTAGAATTTTAAATAAGGAAAAACAACTTTATAATTTAATTTTACAATTATCAAGTCAAATCAGCGTTGAAGTTTTTTTAAGCTTTAGTATTTTAGATTTTTTTTATTTCTTTGTTTGAAATTATTGGATTGAAAAGTTAAGAATTTTTTTTCATCCTATTTTTAATCTCGATCGTCCAATCGCACTTTCAGCACACCTCCTCCATCGTTTCTAAAACATGACTCACCAACCGCTTCCTCGATGCAAACTGGTTCCTTCCCGTCCCGTCTACTGGAATGGCCCACCGAGTAAACCATATTTCCCGTCCTACTCCTCCTCCTCTTCCTCCTATACCGCTACGAAGACCGAAATCTGGAATACAAGACACTTTGATTCGGTCGGTCGCCCACTCCGTCCGGAACTTTCCAGCTGAAAAAGTAGTTCAACCTAGAACGCAACTTACCTTTAAACTGTCCAAAATCCTCCCAAAGCCTAAAACCAACAACTCGGTTCGACTCGGTTGCAATCAAGTCCGAACATGATCAACTGAAGAGAACTGTCAAACTGTTTGCGTCGACGATAATCGACGTCGAATTGAAGGTAAATCGATGGAAAAAACAATGTCGGGCAGGTCGAGTGTTTGTCGTACGTTTGTCGTCCTTTCGACCAATCGATATCGAGACGGTAAAATCAAAACCGTGCGACAACTCGTACGACGTGCGACATTTTTCAAACAGGGGGGCAGGACACATGCTCTACACTGAGCAAAAATCCCACGGCTTATCGAAGTGTTGTACACATGATCTGACCCTGCTGTACAGAGCACTCAAATTTCAATCGCAAAACACTTGAATTTTGGGCACCAAAATATACTGTCAATTCAATAGCAAAACACTTGAATTTGACTTGTTGCGTCACATGAAATCGAGGGGCATGACACTCCCGAGATGAGCTCGCGATTCAACTGCGATAACCTTCGATGAACGCGATCTGCCACGATTGCCAAGAATGAGCGCGATCTGACACGATTTCATCGCGATGTGAGCGCGATGTAGAAAAATCGCGCGATGTCAGCTGTACACTGCTCGAATGAGTTTGACAGCAACCAAATGACAGATCTTGCTGAAATTCGATTCGAGCAGTGGAAGAGCAAAACAAAACAAAACAAACACGTGGGGAAAGTGGCTGTGAGAGGAAAAAAAATCTTCCGGATTACCAGGAGAAAATGGTCCTCCCGAAGTTCAACCGAAAGCCCGCCATGAACAAGAAGAACGGCGGCTGGGAGAATTTCCTGAAAAGCCAACCGAAGATGCTGCCGCCACGACGAGCGCCGCCGAAAAAACCCAAGCCGGAATGACCCCTATGAAAGGCGAGGAAGTCGTCGCTGTCGATTCGTCAGCCCAAGTTCCCATGTTCCCAAGTCCCATGTCCACGCCCTAGATGAGTTCCCTGTGCCGGAAGTCGTCGCGGAACCTGCAGTCTTTGAGCCCAAATCCAACCCGATCCCCGGCCTTCCATGCTATTCCTTCTTTCTTTCCAGGTTATGGTGTTCGCATAAGCTTCCATGTCCCAGACCAGTACCAGCGGCCAACAATATGGTTTCCGATGAAAGTAGCAGCATGGCCAGAAGCAGCTCGAGCTCGATTGACGGAAGTGGAGGCAATACCACGACAACGACCAGTAGCAGCAACAGAACTGATCTGGCTGTACCGCTTGGAGCAGCTGTAACAGTGGCCACGGCTGATAGAAAAAAACAGCAGCATCAGTTCTGACCACGAGAACCTGCTCAACCAGCTGGCCCTGAACATTCTTTGAAACCAAAATGTCCTGCAGCGGATCACGCAAAGGTTCATGGGAACCCCAGGTCTACGCCGGATAAGCCACCGCTCAGCTGCTCGGCCACCAGTCCGGACCGTTGTTGCCATCACTCAGTGGTTAAGGACTGCCCAATATTGAGGACTCACACGTGCCCTGTCGCTGCGAGCCCGGTGCCACTTGGTTATCGTAATTAAAATTCTCGCTCTTCTTCTTGTTTGCACACTTTTCAGACGCCGAACTGATTATGTGTCGCGAATCTTTTGAGAGGTCATGCACAACTTCCGGTTGGACATACTGCCCACGCCCACGCGAGTTTGTCTAGGTGCACCAGCACGTGTCCAATATCATTCAGCACAAGATTGGAGCGCACGACACGAAGGACGACTCGGAGAACGAAACCTTGTCGGAGTGCTTCGACGAAATCTAACCTATCTGAACAGATTTGAACTAGTCGCTCGAGACGTTCAACCCCGAGGGCAGTTTGGTGGATGCGGCGGACGGCTCGCGGGTAACCATCTACAACTCCGAGTAGATCGATTGCATCAACGCTCTCAACGGCTGCACCGACATCCCGAGTGTAAGCAAGTCGACACTGTAATAATCTTACTAAATCTCGAAACGATTCTTTCAAAATCACAAGGAATTGACGCGTAATCAAACTTAATCGGCGTGAACTCGTTCCGCAAGACGCGAAGGGCCGGCAACCAGAACCAGCTGGTCGTCGTTGCCGATCGAAGACGGACTGGCCGACGCTGAGCAGTGTAATTTTCGGCAAGCAGCGGCCGCCGCTGGCCATCTGGTTACATTCGACTCGAACCGTCAGATCTCGGACATGCTTCACCTGCGACCTGCAAAGTCACTCGAGAGGATGGTTCGGCGGAGGCGGTGGACGGCTCGCGGGAAACCATCTACAACTACGAGAGGATTGAGTGAGTCGTTGAGGTAATCCACGCGAGCTTGCACAAGTGATCGGCAAAGAATTGCCGCTGCCGAGCCAGTGGAATCGGATACACTGCTGATACAACCAGAAACGCCATGTTACCAGCTCAGAAAGACACCAGCTCGGAGCAGCAGCCGCGCATTCAGTGAAAACTTGAAGCAGCATTTGAAAGTGTAATTGTAGTCGTGTTCAGGTTCAGGCTTCGCTCAAAAATTACCAAATCTAGAATAAAATTTATTTAATTAAATAAGCGTTTTATACATTTTAGAAACAGTTAAGCGGTGCTAAACCCAAAACTACTTCCAGCAGTACGCCGGAGAAAACCGCGCAACGTTCGCCGTTGACCAACTTGATGATCTGGACACCAAATTCCTGATGGTCACGTAGAGTGTCAACACCGTGTACACGGAACCGCCTTTCAGAGCTTCTCCTGCGACCTTCTCTACTACCTCAAAGACATCCCCGAAAAGTGCCGCGAAATCTGGGTCAAATCTGCCGCCCGACTGGTTATTCGTCACCTTTCCTTGTTGCTTCGCCATCGTCATGCTAATCGCCAACTCAAGCGCCTTCCAGCTCGCTCGAATATTCAATGGAACCACCATCTACTGCATCGTAGTGGCCGGAACGTTCGGGGTCTTCTTTCACCGCGATGCCGGCCTCACCTTAACCGAACACGGCTCTTTTTTTCGCCTCTGTCGCCTTAAACATTAAAAATATAAACAAACATCACCGGAAACATCTGCCAGCAGTAACACTGAAAAAACTTCATCAACCGAATCTCCTTCCCCTTTACAACGTGCGTTCTCTGTTCAAACAGCTCCATCGTGCTGGAGCAAAAGATCCTGCTGGCCATCTACAAGGTCCAAAAAAGCAGCCACTTTAAGATCTCCGCGTTGTGATGATCCGCCCTTTCCAAATCCACCTTCGTAAAACTTCTCGCGCAAGCGTTGCTCGGCATCGCGTTGGTTCGCACCTGCAGTGGGCACTTCCGGTATCGCGACGAGCAGAGCAGCAACACCGGCTGCGTCCTGGAAGGCAGACGCCGCAAAGCGCGACCGGATCCGGTGCCGGTCATAGCTCTGGTGCTGTAAGTGGTTTGTGATAAGTGCGGTACGGACCGACGGTCTTGCGCCATTGGACACTTTGTGCTTGCGCGGATGAATACTAAAGGCAACTAAGCACCACCCTTACACTCGTGCCTGGGTCGTAAACGGCCTGCTGTTGATCCGCTCGGTACACGCGTCGCAGCAAATTTTGTTGTTCCCGGCAATCAACTCAATCGCGATGAACGCGTTCGGGCAGGACTGGATCGAATACCTCGTTGTCTGCACTGGTATCCGTTGACGCCGAGCCTTGCTTTGGCCTTCGCTTCCTGCAACTCGATGCTCACCTTTCCATCATGTTGGCCACACTCTCGGCACTCAGACACAACTCGCACACCACATTCGACTCGCCTCCTTTGTTCACATTCTCCGGCACATATTCACGCTTTTCCGGACCGCCCTCGTTTGGTCAACGATCTTTTTCGTCTGCAAATCGTCGTTCAGACTGTCCTCGACGTCCGCGTCTGACCTGCCGACGTCGTCCTTGTCCGATTCGTTGGCGCCTTTGACGTCACCTCTCAGTTTGCCACCTGCTGTGGCAAAAATTAATTTGTTGGATTTTTTTTCTGCTTTTTCCTTGGTTTCCACATTTCCGCATTCGCATTCTGGGTGCGGCGTCATTTACGGCTGCTTAGTGGTTTTGAGGTGGATTCGCCGGAAGTTGACATGTCCGTAGTCCGGTTAGGGGCTGCATTTTCGTCGGATCGGGGGTTGCGGTTTTTCCGAGTCGATCGTGAGTGACAAATTCAAGAAGGACTCGTGCCATGTTAGTCATACCTCGCAGCCACAGCAAACTGTCTACGATGGACTAGCTACTCGTCGCAATGGCCGGCAACTTCCGTCCGGTGCCGCCTCCAACCTAATTTCACGGTAAATCGGCGCCGCGGCCGTCGATGTACCATCTCCGTCCCGTCGATGTGCTGAAGTACGTCTCCCCAAACTAAAGGAAACAATTAAAAATTAATAAAAATTAAGCATTTCACTCCAGGGTAACGCAGGCGAAATAGTTCCGGGTTGGTTCCGGCGCTTTTACGGTTCCGCAATCCGTCCTGAAAAACTCAGAAAAATTTACATGCTCAAAACAACAAGTAAACATTGAAGCAGTGCGCCCAATTTCATGGGAAACTGCTAGAACAAATATTTTCTGGCAACTCTGACTGCATGAACGAACATTTTCATTCGAGCACGATCTGAGCACGATGAGCGCGATGAGCGCGATCTGGCGCGATTTGGCACGATGAGCCAAAAACGACCGCGATGAAGGTACGATGAGCAAAGATGAAGGAATTTGGTGCGATTTGGCACGATTTGAATGAAATCGCGGAGTGTCATCCCCCTCGCATGAAATACTATATTATATTTATTGGATTTAAATAGCTTTTCTTTCTATAATCAATGCATGTTTGCATGTAAAAGAAATGGATTTTGATTTTTTTTTTAAATAAAGAAAATGAAATAAATGTTTTGGCTGCTTTTATTTTCTAACAACTTCAAGAACAACTTGGCGTGTAAAATTTTTGTATTTTTTTCTTCATCCGGTCCGGCTTTCACGATCGTGTTCCTGGTCAGGTTCGGTTTGTTCGCCCCCACTGGAGGTTCCTCAGCGTCGGCGAGTGAAGCCCCGGTGCCGGCGGAGATGGAGGCCCCTGGAGAATCTTCTTGTTCATGTGGAATTCTCTTTGGCGGAACCTCGGTGGTTCATCGACTCAAACTGTGCCTTGACCATCCGAATGACGCATAGCTTGGCCCCTGCATCCGAATCTTGCTTCTCACTGGCACCGCTTCCTGGTACGGCATCTGCAGCTTTTTCGCATCCTTCCTGTGAATCATACAAAATAAATTCAAAAATCAAAACTAAACCCCACAAAAAAAATTCTCTCCCCACTCACCAAATGAGTCCGGAAAGGAACTTTATCACAAAAGTTGGCTTCTATCCGGGTATCCGGGAGACCAAGCCCTTCCGTTGGCCATACGGAGCCCGAGCCCGAGGACGCAGCCTTGTGGAGATGTTCATCTTCGCGGTCACAAACCGGGCAGGCAATTTACTGGACTGGAACATGGCGGCAGCGAACTCACGCGGTCTGCGAAAAAGGAACACACCGGACTGCCAAAACTTTCAAATGAGGAAACAAAGCAAAGTCTCATGAAGCTGTCGCGAAACTGCATTTCAAATCAAAACAAGATCAATTTCAAGTGTTTTCCTCATCACTTTGAATACTTCAACACAGTGGGGAAAATTCATGAGCACTTGAAAAATTTGAGCCACCCGAATGAAAATAAGGTGTCAAAAAATACCAAAAAGTCAATCGCCAAAACACTTCAATTTGATAATGGATTGGATTGAAATTGGAACACAAACAAATTAGATCTAAGATGCGGCTTAATTGAATCATTCAAGTGTTTGGGCACTTGGAAAAAAAGGGTGGCATATTTTCAGTGTAATCAACTAAAATAATCGGCTAGTTGATTAGAAATTATCAGTTGATCAATTAGTGTGACGCTAATCAACTAACGGTTCCCACCGAGGGGCGCGAAACTGGCCTTTATATATTAAATTTGGGCATTTAATGTATTAAGGAATAAAATTCCTCTTGTCAACTAACATTTGACAGCGCCCAACCTGCTATGTCGAAAACATTGATTTGTTTTGCGTCTCCTTCGCGCACCCTCCTGTCAAGTTTGTGTTGATTATTTGATCTTGGTCAACAATTTGGCGATGCTGATCAGTTTTTTTGTTTTCAATTTGTTTTTGCAAATGTTTCCGGAAGGAATCAGTAAATTTCTGTTGCTAGAAGCTGCAAAAGGTGGTCCATCGTCCATTTCCGCATCTAGGTAGGTTTCGGATTCTCGGAAAACCGGAAGCTTATAACGATCATAGAGGCCTTGACAGTGTTCATCTGAACTTCCTGCTGGGCCTGTTCGCCGCAGTTGCGCAAATATTTCTAATCGCCGTTCCGTCGAACCCCGACATCGAGAAGGTCCTGAGCTCGGTCGGTATCGAAACCGACTCAACCCGAGTCACCAAGGTGGTCAACGAGATGAAGGGCAAGTCCGTCGTGGAACTGATCGCTACCCGCCGCGAGAAGCTCTCCTGGATGCCGTCCGGTGGTGCTGCCCTGACCAATGCCGCCAAGGAGAAGAATAAAGCAAAAGAAGGAAAAGAGTTCGAATCCGAGGATGATGACGACATGGGCTTCGGTCTCTTTGAATGAGGGATTTCTTCGTGGCAACATCGCCGGTTGCTTTGGCGTTTTATCCACAAACAAAAATTGTGCAATTTTTGTAGTGCTTTTTTTTTATTCAGCTGCAGGCAATTGTCTGAAACATCAAATAAAGAATCTTCTGCTTGTGTTTATGCTTCCCACGATCAGCTGGTTGTTCATGATTGGCTAGATTAGTAAACCATTTAAATAAATAAATCAAACTTGTTTTCTAACTGTCTAACAAATGTTGCTGGACCGCCGGGTTTCATGGTCGTACCGGTGATGGTTGTCATCACGGAGCCAAAAGATGTCACGGGTTGAGCAGGCACGAGCTGTTGTACGGCTAGCCCGCTCGAAGGTGTTCCCGACTGCTGTGGAGGTATGATGACGTTTTGCTCGTTTGGCGACAGGTACAGCCCGGACTGAGATCTCTGCTGGTGTTGTTGTTGTCACACCTGTGGATGCATTATGGCCACTGCTACTCAATGGAGGTCCTCCAATCAGTTGAGACTGCTGCGGTTGTTGCTACTGCTGCTGCTACAGACTACGATGCGAACTTCCCGAAGGTGGTGTCGTCTAGTTGTACGATGCTTTGGAGCTAACCGGCGATGATACGGCAGCTCCACGGTAACCTGGTGCCTTCGAGGCATCCACCTGAAAGGAGAAACAAAAAAAAAGTTTAACTCGCGAAACTCTACCTAACAACACTCACTCATACATGTTTGCGGTTTGTTTCGAGCATAAACGCTCCGGCAGTGCCATGTGATCCGCCGGGTCCATGCCCGAGACCCCGACCTCTCCGACTCACGACGCCTGATAGTGGTGCTCTCCACCAACCACATCGTGACCGTCATGACTCTGGGCACCACTTCCGCCGCCTCCAGCACCACCACTTAAGTTCGTCGCAAGAGTTCGAGCAAGTTCTCGTGCGCCTGCGCATTTGCGTGAAGGTTGTTGTTGATCTTAGACTCCAGTTGCTGGGCGATGACAGATCCTCTGGCCAGCAGCATCTCCTGTATCAGCTACTTTTCCGCTACTTTCCGATCTCCTGCGACACCGTTCTTCTTTTCAACTTTTTGTTTGCGGCAGTTCCACCCAAAACAACAAAAACAAACACGCGCGATGTCAAACGGTCGTACCAATGTGATGTAAAAAGAGGTGGCGATGTTTTGATCGTAAACAAAATAAATTCCTCGTTAATTAATTAATTTTGGCAGTTCATTAATTAATTTATTTAATTTCTTACTATTGTCGCGCCCCTCAGTTCCCACCTTCTATCATTATCTTGGTCTGATGAAGAAATGTCAAAAACACAAAACAAAAACAATTTTTTTGCGCAGATTTCTTAAGCCACAAAAATTCCGTCGGGACCCGGTTGCTGCTGGTGCCACTGCAAATGACGAAGTCATTTTCGTACGCCGGATGTAAAAGAAGTCCCAACTCCAACACGGTGTCATCCGACAGCAGCAGAACAAACAGCTGTTTATTGTGGAAGGTCGTTTGTTTTTGTTTTTTCGTCACGTCCGTGGTCTGCAGCGCCGGCAAGAAACCCAAACTGGTGGCTTCCTCCACCGAAGAGTCGGCGGCCGGGACGTAAGTCGACGAAGTGAAGGCGAATTGTGTCGTTCAGTGAGGAGGAAACGTCGGGAAGGCCAGGTAGGTAGATTATAACCGATTCACTGTTATGGAGCTGGCTAAAACGACTATTTTTCACAGCCCCTCATCGGTCAAGAAATCCCCGAGCGACAGCATTCCAGGAGGAGGAAAAAAATGTATAGAAAGTCCAGATCCAGACAGAGTCCATGGATCGTTCAAGTCGGCTAAAAAGAAGACTTTTACCGTTGTAAAGAAGGAAGTGAAGCGCGAACCGTCGGAATCGCCGAAAAGGAGGTGAACAATAAAAACAACATGATGAGTTTCTCCACGAGCGCAAAGAGAAGGCGGTTGCGGCGAGTCTGGCCGCCTCCAAGAACTACGGGACGGAGTACAATACGGGAGAAAGTTCTGGCCAAACGGCGAAACGGTGACTTGCTTGGCGCGGACGTTACAGATCATCGAGTGGCTGCGGATGATCGAGATTCTGGCCAATTACTTCTGCTCGGTGATTCTGATTCTGAGTCCGGACGATCTGCTGGTGAGTGTGTACTTAAGCTTGAACCGGCTTGCTTGGCGCCTGCGTACGCGGGCGTCGAGTTGGACATGACGGGAGTACTCGTTGATGATGCGATTAGGCAGAGCACGGGCCGAAGTTTGGCGCAAATTTTGATGGACGCACAGACGACGAGGGATTTGGGCCTGGTGGCGGAGCAGAGCAAGAGTAGCTATCGGATGATGTTCCGGCCGGCTCCGCACGCAGTCAACGACGTGTTTGGGAAGTTGAGGAAGATTAACAAGATGACGGGGACGGACGATGGACAAGATTCAGTCGATGTTTGGGTGGGTAGGCACGGTTTAGTTTGGTGGAGCAGTCCCTGCTGTAAGCGTTGGTGCAAGCTTGTGCGATGACGCCGCCGAACCATGACGGTTTTAATGAACCGGTGGCGAACGCATTGAGCAAGTGTGAGAAAGCTTTCGAAGGCGAAGGTGGAGGACATTGCGTTGGTGCTGAAGACGGAGTCCGTCAACCAGATTGTACAGTTGCTGCTGGAGGACGGGGTGGTTCACCTGGTGGACAAGTGTTCGATGATGCCGGGAACACCTCTGAAGTTCATGTTGGCGCATCCGACCAAGGGCGTTCAGGAAGTGTTGGAGCGATTCGGAGGACGGCAGCGTGAACATTTGCAGTTGGAACTAGGGGAACAACACGAGCATGTACCTGGAAGTTTGCCCGGTTTGACCGCACTCGGAAGGGTTCAAGAGTACATTCCTGGACTACGAAATATTGTTGGTGTTGAGCAGATCTCATGTCTCGAAAAGGCTATCATTTGTAACACGAGTGTTAAATTGGGGATAGCCGGATTATCATTCTGATCTGGAGATTACGTGTGAAATAAACTTTGGTTTTTACGAATGGGGGTGGGGGAATTTCTTTCGAATGAAAGTACAGCTCAAGAACCGTCCCACGTCAATGATGATCTTTTGGTAATTAGCACTGCCGGAATCACAATGGAACTAGTGATCATATTACCCAGGCAACAACATTCTGGACATCGTAAACTTTTCTTTTCCTCTTCTAACTCGTCTAACGTTGAATTATTCGCAATTTCCATGAAGGTCCGCAACTTCGAAGCGCCTTAAAATTCCCCCCCGGAAGAAGTTCGATTCGAATGTTCTGAATTATTAGAACCGTGTTTGCTTCCTTGTTTCCGGTTATCGGTCTGTGAAAAAAGCAAACCTTCTGCTTACGGCCAGCCCAACCTATCTGGGCCACGTTTTTAGATCGTTACTGCCACAATAGCAGTAAGCGGTAGCAGAACCAAAATCGTGCCACCGAAAAAAAGGGAGTTTGGCTGAGTTGGCAGCATCTAAAGAAATCCGTGTCAAAAACAAAAACTTCATACAGACCCCCCAACGATAAAAACGACTTGGTGGAAGCATCATCCGCCGGTACCTGATGCGGAGAAACTCCAGGACCATCTAATAAAAGCTCGATCTCCGGGAAGTTCCGCTGGGGACACCAAAGATTGAACCTATATTTGTGCTTCAAAACCATACTTCTCACTCCAAACAATTAATAAATCCCCGAAAATAATGACCAGGATTGGTGGCACAGTCCACCTCTTTCGCTTGGACCCCAAGAATAACGATAAATGTCGTCCTGGAAGGAGCAATTTTCACGAAATTCCGAATCGGGGTTTTAGAATCCTTCCAAAAACATTGGAAACAAAACACGTTTGCTGCTGTCAAAATGACTCAAAATGAGTTTAAATCGGGGTGGGAATGACGTGTCAGTTCAGCGCTAATTGATTAGCTAATTGACAGATAATTACGCTAGTTGATTAGCGTTACAATAATTGATTAGGTGTGTCCTGCCCCTCATTTTGACATTTTGACATTTTGACATTTTGACATTTTGACATTTTGACATTTTGACATTTTGATATTTTGACATTTTGACATTTTGACATTTTGACTGTTCGACAATTTGTCAATTTCTCGGGTGAGTTTTCAAAAAGCCGTAAGAGCCACCGTGACCTCTTACACTAATTTTCGTTTTTCTCGAAAATGATACAAAATTTCATTTATTTTAAGTATGGGGCACTTTAAGGACGTGTAGATGAACAATCTCGAGCATTTTAAAGTTTGAAGTTACAAAAATAATAATGTCAAGATAATTACTAAACCTACCACAGATATCTTTTGGTAATTTTGAAAGTTGTCACATTTTATTAAAAATCATTACAATATACTTTAGGCATAATATTACAATACTTATCCATCTAATACAATGCTGAAAGAACAGTAATACTCGACCAAAAATTTAGGAATCAAAAGGTATGACGAATTTCTGTTTGACTTGAAAACGTTATTACAGAAATCGTAATTTGTTTTCGTGTTCCTGAGTAGTTAAAAATTTGCGTAATTATTTCAGCATTTTTCAAATGTAATTACATTTCTGCATTGCCAAATTGTTTCAATATTAGGTAACTATACTACCCATTGATTGTGACAAATCAGACACACCTTATAGAGTTATCTACGTGCGCATGTATTGCGTGTACGTACACGAAAAAGATTGAGGTTAAATTTTGTACCAGCCAGCAAAACAAATGGCGTGCTAGTGTGCGTGAGAGCGGGCTTAGATAACTCTATATATTCGAAGAACTTTCCCAGTCAAATCAATCCGAATTCTGAAACGGAATCTAATTAGAATCGTATACAAATTCCGTGTTGCGTTTGAAACGGAATTTGTAAACGATTCTAATTAGATTCCGTTTCAGAATTCGGATTGATTTGACTGGGTTGGTGCTCGTCTTGCTGGACGGTTGACAGCTTGAACTGACGTTTCATTGTGTTTGAAATTTTCACGCTTCAAACAAGTCGCTCTGTTTCTGCTGCTACTTTTTCATTTATAATCAGTTAATTTGCCAATAAACGCAGAAAATTTGGCGAAAATGTGAAAAAAGCTTGCTGCTCTTCCCGCTGGCCCTGCGGAAGGCTAATTTGGCTGAGATTTTACAAGTTAGCCATCTCCTAGTGGACTGAATCAACTGGAACCGGCCCTCAATGTTCTCCGCCGTGAAATCATTTTGTTTCTTCGAAACAGGTACGAATAGTTGCTGCTGGTTGCTACAAAAGTGTTGAGTAACAAATTTTTAAACAAATTTGTTTCTGTTCTTTTCAGGTTCATCAATCAACTCGGGAGTGCGAGAGCTCGAGCCTCGTTGCCGAGCCATGGATGGCGCCGCGAAAGTTCTCAATTCTTGAATGTTCCGCCCTGAAGGATGCCCAACACAGGAAAAGAAAATAATTTGGAAATAAATAATGCTGTGTGGAAACGCGTCTTGTTCTTATTATATCTCGAAGGGAACCATTTTTGGGCATGGGCACATCTCACTCATACAGGCGCAAAAGCAAGCTACTCGCACTAATACATCAACAAACTATAAGATGAATGAGTTCACTAATACAAGAAAACAAAGTATACATGTGTTGGTGTAAAAGTGGTTGAAAAAGCTCGAATATTTCTTGCGGGTTTCCCTCTAGTAGATTGTGCGTGATTTCTCTCCTGTCCGTGCATGGAAGCATTTCCCACTTCTTTTGACATTTTGACATTTTGAAATTTTGAAATTTTGAAATTTTGACATTTTGACATTTTGACATTTTGACATTTTGACATTTTGACATTTTGACATTTTGACATTTTGACATTTTGACATTTTGACATTTTGACATTTTGACATTTTGACATTTTGACATTTTGACATTTTGACATTTTGACATTTTGACATTTTGACATTTTGACATTTTGACATTTTGACATTTTGACATTTTGACATTTTGACATTTTGACATTTTGACATTTTGACATTTTGACATTTTGACATTTTGACATTTTGACATTTTGACATTTTGACATTTTGACATTTTGACATTTTGACATTTTGACATTTTGACATTTTGACATTTTGACTGTTCGACAATTTGTCAATTTCTCGGGTAAGTTTTCAAAAAGCCGTAAGAGCCACCGTGACCTCTTACACTAATTTTCGTTTTTCTCGAAAATGAAACAAAATTTCATTTATTTTAAGTATGGGGCACTTTAAGGACGTGTAGATGAACAATCTTGAGCATTTTAAAGTTTGAAGTTACAAAAATAATAATGTCAAGATAATTACTAAAGCTACCACAGATATCTTTTGGTAATTTTGAAAGTTGTCACATTTTATTAAAAATCATTACAATATACTTTAGGCATCATATTACAATACTTATCCATCTAATACAATGCTGAAAGAACAGTAATACTCGACCAAAAATTTAGGAATCAAAAGGTATGACGAATTTCTGTTTGACTTGAAAACGTTATTACAGAAATCGTAATTTGTTTTCGTGTTCCTGAGTAGTTAAAAATTTGCGTAATTATTTCAGCATTTTTCAAATGTAATTACATTTCTGCATTGCCAAATTGTTTCGATATTAGGTAACTTTACTACCCATTTATTGTGACAAATCAGACACACCTTATATATTCGAAGAACTTTGGTGCTCGTCTTGCTGGACGGTTGACAGCTTGAACTGACGTTTCATTGTGTTTGAAATTTTCACGCTTCAAACAAGTCGCTCTGTTTCTGCTGCTACTTTTTCATTTATAATCAGTTAATTTGCCAATAAACGCAGAAAATTTGGTGAAAATGTGAAAAAAGCTTGCTGCTCTTCCCGCTGGCCCTGCGGAAGGCTAATTTGGCTGAGATTTTACAAGTTAGCCATCTCCTAGTGGACTGAATCAACTGGAACCGGCCCTCAATGTTCTCCGCCGTGAAATCATTTTGTTTCTTCGAAACAGGTACGAATAGTTGCTGCTGGTTGCTACAAAAGTGTTGAGTAACAAATTTTTAAACAAATTTGTTTCTGTTTTTTTCAGGTTCATCAATCAACTCGGAAGTGCGAGAGCTCGAGCCTCGTTGCCGAGCCATGGATGGCGCCGCGAAAGTTCTCAATTCTTGAATGTTCCGCCCTGAAGGATGCCCAACACAGGAAAAGAAAATAATTTGGAAATAAATAATGCTGTGTGGAAACGCGTCTTGTTCTTATTATTTCTCGAAGGGAACCATTTTTGGGCATGGGCACATCTCACTCATACAGGTGCAAAAGCAAGCTACTCGCACTAATACATCAACAAACTATAAGATGAATGAGTTCACTAATACAAGAAAACAAAGTATACATGTGTTGGTGTAAAAGTGGTTGAAAAAGCTCCAATATTTCTTGCGGGTTTCCCTCTCGATTGTGCGTGATTTCTCACCTGTCCGTGCATGGAAGCATTTCCCACTTCTTTTGACATTTTGACATTTTGCCATTTTGACATTTTGACATTTGACATTTTGACATTTTGACAGTTTGACATTTTGACATTTTGACTGTTCGACAATTTGTCAATTTCTCGGGTAAGTTTTCAAAAAGCCGTAAGAGCCACCGTGACCTCTTACACTAATTTTCGTTTTTCTCGAAAATGAAACAAAATTTCATTTATTTTAAGTATGGGGCACTTTAAGGACGTGTAGATGAACAATCTTGAGCATTTTAAAGTTTGAAGTTACAAAAATAATAATGTCAAGATAATTACTAAACCTACCACAGATATCTTTTGGTAATTTTGAAAGTTGTCACATTTTATTAAAAATCATTACAATATACTTTAGGCATCATATTACAATACTTATCCATCTAATACAATGGTGAAAGTGTTAGGTGGCAACCGCGAGCAGCTTGGTGGCAACCGCTAACAACTGCATGACAACGATCATAGGACACCGGCAAGGTGTCACCAGAAATAATTTTCATTCCTACCTCAAACCTGTTACAATAAAGACAGTTTATTTAAAGCTCCGCATTTTAGGTTATGGGCCCAGGTCACGTTTTGCACTGAAGAAGTTTTTCTCAAGAAATTCCGAAGATGGCTGACGAGAAAATTTGGCTGCTAAACGGGACGAACTACGGAAATTGGAAATTCCGGGTGGAGGTCCTGCTTGAGGACAAGGGCCTGCTGCATTGTGTTCAGGCGCCCTTGGACCTGGCGGGACTGGCGGAGTTGGAATCGGACTCGGCGAACGATAAGCAGAGGAAGCGAGCGTTGCGGGCGGAACGGGTGGCCGAAGATCGGAGCTGCCGGAATCTGTTGGTCAACCGGATTGCCGAGGACCAGCTCGACCACGTGAAGGACGCGCGGTCGGCCAAGGAGACCTGGGACGCGCTGCGCGACGTGTTCGAACGCGTCGGAATCGCTGGAAAGCTCTTCTTGAAGAAGCAGTTCCAGGAGTTACGGCTGGTGGAGGGCGGCGATGTTCCGGCTTTCCTGCTCCAGTTTGAGAAGCTGCTACGCGAGTTGAAGACGGCCGGGGTCAAGCTGGAGAAGGAGGATATCGTTTGCCAGCTGCTGTTGGCCCTGCCGAGATCGTTCGACGCGCTGATCACGGCGGTCGAGACGATCGAGCCAAAGGACTTGACGCTCGAGTACGTCAAGAAAAGGGTCCTGGACGAGCAGGTCAAGCGGAACGCGCAAGCTGCCCCGCAGGATCCAGAAGATGGAGGATTGGGTGAGTCTGTGTTTGTCGGCAAGAGACGGGAGATCAGGTGTTTCGGCTGCGGCCGGCCCGGTCACAAGCGAGCAGACTGCCCCGATGGACGATCGGACGAAAGGGAGCCAGAATTCAAGTCCGGCAGGTTTGCGCGAAACCCGAGAAGCGGAGCCAACGTGACGACCGAAAACGAGATCGCGTTTGGTGTTGCTACGGACAACGCTGGTGTTTTTTCGACGTCGCCTGCTGCGATGAACGGACGAATTGAGTGGTACCTGGATTCCGGAGCAACGGCTCACATGGTGCGAAACAAGTCGCTCTTTGCGGAGTTGCGACCATTGGATCGGAAAGTGCGGATTGCTGTGGCCAAATCTGGCCAATCGCTGGTTGCAGAGTCGGCCGGCACCGTGCGGGTGAAGATGCTACTGAACGGGAAGTGGCTACATGCAGTAGTCAACGACGTGCTGTACGTGCCGGAGTTGCAGTGCAATCTGTTCTCGGTGCGGCGGCTCGAGGACATCGGCATGGAGCTGAAGATCGCCGGAGGCGTCGTTTCCATCGAAAAAGGTGGACGCGTGGTGTGCCACGGTCGGCGATCTGGCCAATTGTACGCGCTGGATGTTTATCGGAACGACGGAACTGGTGGCACACGTGCTACTGCGATGGCATCCAAGAACGACGATTACGAGTTGTGGCATCGTCGGTTTGGCCATCTTGAGGAGGCGAACATGAGAAACCTCTGGAGGAACGAGATGGTGGAGAGCTTTCCCAAGATCAAGAACTGGCCAAGGCGATGCACGTGCGGGGTGAGTCTAGCAGCGAAGCAGACGAGAACCGTGATAAGGAAGTCGGACTGGAAACGCGACATGGTGTTTGACGTGCGCCGACAAGATCAACCGAAAACAGCGGGTGCTGTGATTGAACCGGTTGAGGAGGAGCCTGTTGCTGCTGTTCCAGATGGCGAGAGTGTCGTGGAGCGCTTAGCTGGTCCGTCTGAGCTACAAGACGTCGTTGCAGAGCTGACGGAAGACCAGGACGAGGCCGTGGAGGATTCGTCTGGAGGACAGCAAGTCGTTGCTGAGCTGACGGATGACGAGGGCGAGGAGGAACATTCCGGCGCGCTCCCTTCGCAACCAGAACGTGACCACTGCCCAGCAGAAGGGTCCACGAGGCGCAGCGAACGGGAGCGCAGAACCCCGGGTAAGTTCCCTGACCATTGTACACAGTTTAGCAGAAGTACTGTTGGTGGCCGCATTACAGATTCCACCGAGGACGTCCTGATTGTTTGTGCATGGAACACTGAGGCAGTCCCGAAGAACCTGGCGTCGACGATTGAAGTTTTGAAGCGGAGTAATGACTTCAACCTTTCGAAGAATGGCATCAACAGTGAGTTGGAGTCAAGCGAGGCGAGGTCTACAACGTGGACCTTCAGCCAATCAAGAAGGCGATCCATGTGCCGACGAGCACGCGGACAGTTCGAAGCGCTCCGGACCAAGCTCGGACTCCGCGATTGAGCGGGGGTGTTAGGTGGCAACCGCGAGCAGCTTGGTGGCAACCGCTAACAACTGCATGACAACGATCATAGGACACCGGCAAGGTGTCACCAGAAATAATTTTCATTCCTACCTCAAACCTGTTACAATAAAGACCGTTTATTTAAAGCTCCGCCTTTTAGAAAGAACAGTAATACTCGACCAAAAATTTAGGAATCAAAAGGTATGACGAATTTGTGTTTGACTTGAAAACGTTATTACAGAAATCGTAATTTGTTTTCGTGTTCCTGAGTAGTTAAAAATTTGCGTAATTATTTCAGCATTTTTCAAATGTAATTACATTTCTGCATTGCCAAATTGTTTCGATATTAGGTAACTTTACTACCCATTTATTGTGACAAATCAGACACACCTTATATATTCGAAGAACTTTGGTGCTCGTCTTGCTGGACGGTTGACAGCTTGAACTGACGTTCATTGTGTTTGAAATTTTCACGCTTCAAACAAGTCGCTCTGTTTCTGCTGCTACTTTTTCATTCATAATCAGTTAATTTGCCAATAAACGCAGAAAATTTGGTGAAAATGTGAAAAAAAGCTTGCTGCTCTTCCCGCTGGCCCTGCGGAAGGCTAATTTGGCTGAGATTTTACAAGTTAGCCATCTCCTAGTGGACTGAATCAACTGGAACCGGCCCTCAATGTTCTCCGCCGTGAAATCATTTTGTTTCTTCGAAACAGGTACGAATAGTTGCTGCTGGTTGCTACAAAAGTGTTGAGTAACAAATTTTTAAACAAATTTGTTTCTGTTTTTTTCAGGTTCATCAATCAACTCGGGAGTGCGAGAGCTCGAGCCTCGTTGCCGAGCCATGGATGGCGCCGCGAAAGTTCTCAATTCTTGAATGTTCTGCCCTGAAGGATGCCCAACACAGGAAAAGAAAATAATTTGGAAATAAATAATGCTGTGTGGAAACGCGTCTTGTTCTTATTATTTCTCGAAGGGAACCATTTTTGGGCATAGAGTTATCTACGTGCGCATGTTTTTCGTGTACGTACACGAAAAAGATTGAGGTTAAATTTTGTACCCGCCAGCAAAACAAATGGTGTGCTAGTGTGCGTGAGAGCAGGCTTAGATAGCTCTATGGGCACATCTCACTCATACAGGCGCAAAAGCAAGCTTCTCGCACTAATACATCAACAAACTATAAGATGAATGAGTTCACTAATACAAGAAAACAAAGTATACATGTGTTGGTGTAAAAGTGGTTGAAAAAGCTCGAATATTTCTTGCGGGTTTCCCTCTCGTATATTTTGCGTGATTTCTCACCTGTCCGTGCATGGAAGCATTTCCCACTTCTTTTGACATTTTGACATTTTGCCATTTTGACATTTTGACATTTTGACATTTTGACATTTTGACATTTTGACATTTTGACATTTTGACATTTTGACATTTTGACATTTTGACATTTTGACATTTTGACATTTTGACATTTTGACATTTTGACATTTTGACATTTTGACATTTTGACATTTTGACATTTTGACATTTTGACATTTTGACTGTTCGACAATTTGTCAATTTCTCGGGTGAGTTTTCAAAAAGCCGTAAGAGCCACCGTGACCTCTTACACTAATTTTCGTTTTTCTCGAAAATGAAACAAAATTTCATTTATTTTAAGTATGGGGCACTTTAAGGACGTGTAGATGAACAATCTCGAGCATTTTAAAGTTTGAAGTTACAAAAATAATAATGTCAAGATAATTACTAAACCTACCACAGATATCTTTTGGTAATTTTGAAAGTTGTCACATTTTATTAAAAATCATTACAATATACTTTAGGCATCATATTACAATACTTATCCATCTAATAAAATGGTGAAAGAACAGTAATACTCGACCAAAAATTTAGGAATCAAAAGGTATGACGAATTTGTGTTTGACTTGAAAACGTTATTACAGAAATCGTAATTTGTTTTCGTGTTCCTGAGTAGTTAAAAATTTGCGTAATTATTTCAGCATTTTTCAAATGTAATTACATTTCTGCATTGCCAAATTGTTTCGATATTAGGTAACTTTACTACCCATTTATTGTGACAAATCAGACACACCTTATATATTCGAAGAACTTTCCCAGTCAAATCAATCCGAATTCTGAAACGGAATCTAATTAGAATCGTATACAAATTCCGTTTCAAACGCAACAACCGGTTCGAACACGGAACCGGTTGTTGCGTTTGAAACGGAATTTGTATACGATTCTAATTAGATTCCGTTTCAGAATTCGGATTGATTTGACTGGGTTGGTGCTCGTCTTGCTGGACGGTTGACAGCTTGAACTGACGTTTCATTGTGTTTGAAATTTTCACGCTTCAAACAAGTCGCTCTGTTTCTGCTGCTACTTTTTCATTTATAATCAGTTAATTTGCCAATAAACGCAGAAAATTTGGCGAAAATGTGAAAAAAGCTTGCTGCTCTTCCCGCTGGCCCTGCGGAAGGCTAATTTGGCTGAGATTTTACAAGTTAGCCATCTCCTAGTGGACTGAATCAACTGGAACCGGCCCTCAATGTTCTCCGCCGTGAAATCATTTTGTTTCTTCGAAACAGGTACGAATAGTTGCTGCTGGTTGCTACAAAAGTGTTGAGTAACAAATTTTTAAACAAATTTGTTTCTGTTCTTTTCAGGTTCATCAATCAACTCGGGAGTGCGAGAGCTCGAGCCTCGTTGCCGAGCCATGGATGGCGCCGCGAAAGTTCTCAATCCAGGTTTTTAAACGAAGATGGCGTTCGAATGGTGAACGCCCGAAATGTCAAAATCGCGCAGTAGCACCAACATTAGAAAAAAAAATGTTGCTGTCATGCCATGGCACACTTTTTGCGTAATTTTGGTACCACTGCGTGATTTTGACATTTCGGGCGTTCACCATTCGAACGCCATCTTCGCTTAAAAACCTGGATTCTTGAATGTTCCGCCCTGAAGGATGCCCAACACAGGAATAGAAAATAATTTGGAAATAAATAATGCTGTGTGGAAACGCGTCTTGTTCTTATTATATCTCGAAGGGAACCATTTTTGGGCATGGGCACATCTCACTCATACAGGCGCAAAAACAGCTACTCGCACTAATACATCAACAAACTATAAGATGAATGAGTTCACTAATACAAGAAAACAAAGTATACATGTGTTGGTGTAAAAGTGGTTGAAAAAGCATCATTCCTTTGTGGACCATCATTCAGTGAGGTACTCCTGGATTTTAGCTCCTGAAAAGTGCTTAAAAAGTGCAAAAATGCCTCAGGGCAAGAAAAAGAGGCGGTCCTCACCAGCAGGATCGGCAGATTTAAAAAAGCTAAAGAATGCCGAAGCGCTACCTGCAAAGCCAGGCAGTTTGAGCAAGGACGCTCAAAATTCGTCTGGAAACCAGTTTGCTACCCTCCCTGTGGACGTGAGCGAGAAGGAAGAATTTGAACGACGGGAAAAGTTGCCACCCATTTTTGTGAAAACATCGTCATCGGATTCGGTGCGAAAGTGGCTGACCGGGTTTATCAAATCTGGTGCTTTACGAGCTTCCATTCGCTTGTGTGCTGATGGACTCAAAATTCTGCTACCTACCAGAAAGGATTACAACTACGTTCGGGATTTCCTGAACAACACCAAGATTGAATACTACAGCCATGACGATCCAGGTAAACGCCCCATGAAACAGGTCCTCCGTGGCCTGTACGACATGGATGTGAGTGTGCTGAAAGAAGAGCTCAAAACTCTGAAGTTGAACGTAATCGAAGTCTTCAAGATGACGAGACACAACAAGGACATCAAGTATCGTGATCAACTGTACCTGGTTCATCTCGAGAAAGGATCGACAACGCCGTCTGAGCTGAAAGCAGTTCGGGCCATTTTCAACATCATCGTGACTTGGGAACGTTATCGTCCAGTGCACCGTGACGTGACGCAATGTTCGAACTGCTTGCAGTTTGGACATGGTGGAAGGAACTGTTTCATCAAGAGTCGTTGTGCAACCTGCGGAGGTGAGCACAAAACACAAGCTTGCGAAACAATCAACGAGAACATCGAAGCTAAATGCTTCAATTGCGGCGGCGACCATTCTACCAAGAATCGAAGCTGCCCAAAACGAGCTGAGTTTGTGAAAATTCGGCAGCAAGCGACGACGAGGCACCAATCAAATCGTCGCAAAACACCACCAGCATACACGGACGTGGATTTTCCTGCTTTGGCGTCACCAGGAGCAGGATCTGTTCGAGTGGTTCCAAATCTGCAGCCATTGCCGTTGAATCAGCGGCAAAAAGTTGCAGAGCATACAACACCTCCAGGCTTCAGTCAGCAACCGAGGGAAAACCAACCAACATCAACGGGTGAAGGCAGTAGTGACCTGTTTTCAGCACAAGAACTTCTGAACATTTTCATCGAGATGACAACAACTCTGCGTGGGTGCAAAACTCGCCAGGAACAAGTAAGAACTCTTGGAGCATTCATCTTAAAATACAGTTCGTAGTTTACTCGTTGTAGTGATTTTGAATATTTCAATGGTTTTTTTTTTTTTTTTTTTTTTAGTTTTAGGTTAGGATTAGTTGTTTAAGTGATTTTTTTTTCTTTTTTATCCAAATGTATTCAATTCAATGCAATAATGTAAAAAAATTTGAAGCAAATAAATAAATGTGATCAGTTAATAATAAAACGAAAAATACAACAAAGATGAAGAGCATTAGGCCATACCACTTATCATGTAAAAGAAATGTAATTATTATAAGAATGTTCAATAAAGACATATTTAATTTCAAAATTTTTGGTTGAAAAAGCTCGAATATTTCTTGCGGGTTTCCCTCTAGTAGATTGTGCGTGATTTCTCTCCTGTCCGTGCATGGAAGCATTTCCCACTTCTTTTGACATTTTGACATTTTGAAATTTTGACATTTTGCGTTTTGACATTTTGACATTTTGACATTTTGACATTTTGACATTTTGACATTTTGACATTTTGACATTTTGACATTTTGACATTTTGACATTTTGACATTTTGACATTTTGACATTTTGACATTTTGACTGTTCGACAATTTGTCAATTTCTCGGGTAAGTTTTCAAAAAGCCGTAAGAGCCACCGTGACCTCTTACACTAATTTTCGTTTTTCTCGAAAATGAAACAAAATTTCATTTATTTTAAGTATGGGGCACTTTAAGGACGTGTAGATGAACAATCTCGAGCATTTTAAAGTTTGAAGTTACAAAAATAATAATGTCAAGATAATTACTAAACCTACCACAGATATCTTTTGGTAATTTTGAAAGTTGTCACATTTTATTAAAAATCATTACAATATACTTTAGGCATCATATTACAATACTTATCCATCTAATACAATGCTGAAAGAACAGTAATACTCGACCAAAAATTTAGGAATCAAAAGGTATGACGAATTTCTGTTTGACTTGAAAACGTTATTACAGAAATCGTAATTTGTTTTCGTGTTCCTGAGTAGTTAAAAATTTGCGTAATTATTTCAGCATTTTTCAAATGTAACATTTCTGCATTGCCAAATTGTTTCGATATTAGGTAACTTTACTACCCATTTATTGTGACAAATCAGACACACCTTATATATTCGAAGAACTTTGGTGCTCGTCTTGCTGGACGGTTGACAGCTTGAACTGACGTTTCATTGTGTTTGAAATTTTCACGCTTCAAACAAGTCGCTCTGTTTCTGCTGCTACTTTTTCATTTATAATCAGTTAATTTGCCAATAAACGCAGAAAATTTGGTGAAAATGTGAAAAAGCTTGCTGCTCTTCCCGCTGGCCCTGCGGAAGGCTAATTTGGCTGAGATTTTACAAGTTAGCCATCTCCTAGTGGACTGAATCAACTGGAACCGGCCCTCAATGTTCTCCGCCGTGAAATCATTTTGTTTCTTCGAAACAGGTACGAATAGTTGCTGCTGGTTGCTACAAAGTGTTGAGTAACAAATTTTTAAACAAATTTGTTTCTGTTTTTTCAGGTTCATCAATCAACTCGGGAGTGCGAGAGCTCGAGCCTCGTTGCCGAGCCATGGATGGCGCCGCGAAAGTTCTCAATTCTTGAATGTTCCGCCCTGAAGGATGCCCAACACAGGAAAAGAAAATAATTTGGAAATAAATAATTCTGTGTGGAAACGCGTCTTGTTCTTATTATTTCTCGAAGGGAACCATTTTTGGGCATGGGCACATCTCACTCATACAGGCGCAAAAGCAAGCTACTCGCACTAATACATCAACAAACTATAAGATGAATGAGTTCACTAATACAAGAAAACAAAGTATACATGTGTTGGTGTAAAAGTGGTTGAAAAAGCTCGAATATTTCTTGCGGGTTTCCCTCTCGTAGATTGTGCGTGATTTCTCACCTGTCCGTGCATTTTGACATTTTGACATTTTGACATTTTGACATTTGACATTTTGACATTTTGACATTTTGACTGTTCGACAATTTGTCAATTTCTCGGGTAAGTTTTCAAAGGCCGTAAGAGCCACCGTGACCTCTTACACTAATTTTCGTTTTTCTCGAAAATGAAACAAAATTTCATTTATTTTAAGTATGGGGCACTTTAAGGACGTGTAGATGAACAATCTTGAGCATTTTAAAGTTTGAAGTTACAAAAATAATAATGTCAAGATAATTACTAAACCTACCACAGATATCTTTTGGTAATTTTGAAAGTTGTCACATTTTATTAAAAATCATTACAATATACTTTAGGCATCATATTACAATACTTATCCATCTAATACAATGCTGAAAGAACAGTAATACTCGACCAAAAATTTAGGAATCAAAAGGTATGACGAATTTGTGTTTGACTTGAAAACGTTATTACAGAAATCGTAATTTGTTTTCGTGTTCCTGAGTAGTTAAAAATTTGCGTAATTATTTCAGCATTTTTCAAATGTAATTACATTTCTGCATTGCCAAATTGTTTCGATATTAGGTAACTTTACTACCCATTTATTGTGACAAATCAGACACACCTTATATATTCGAAGAACTTTGGTGCTCGTCTTGCTGGACGGTTGACAGCTTGAACTGACGTTTCATTGTGTTTGAAATTTTCACGCTTCAAACAAGTCGCTCTGTTTCTGCTGCTACTTTTTCATTTATAATCAGTTAATTTGCCAATAAACGCAGAAAATTTGGTGAAAATGTGAAAAAAGCTTGCTGCTCTTCCCGCTGGCCCTGCGGAAGGCTAATTTGGCTGAGATTTTACAAGTTAGCCATCTCCTAGTGGACTGAATCAACTGGAACCGGCCCTCAATGTTCTCCGCCGTGAAATCATTTTGTTTCTTCGAAACAGGTACGAATAGTTGCTGCTGGTTGCTACAAAAGTGTTGAGTAACAAATTTTTAAACAAATTTGTTTCTGTTTTTTTCAGGTTCATCAATCAACTCGGGAGTGCGAGAGCTCGAGCCTCGTTGCCGAGCCATGGATGGCGCCGCGAAAGTTCTCAATTCTTGAATGTTCTACCCTGAAGGATGCCCAACACAGGAAAAGAAAATAATTTGGAAATAAATAATGCTGTGTGGAAACGCGTCTTGTTCTTATTATTTCTCGAAGGGAACCATTTTTGGGCATGGGCACATCTCACTCATACAGGTGCAAAAGCAAGCTACTCGCACTAATACATCAACAAACTATAAGATGAATGAGTTCACTAATACAAGAAAACAAAGTATACATGTGTTGGTGTAAAAGTGGTTGAAAAAGCTCGAATATTTCTTGCGGGTTTCCCTCTCGATTGTGCGTGATTTCTCACCTGTCCGTGCATGGAAGCATTTCCCACTTCTTTTGACATTTTGACATTTTGACATTTTGACATTTGACATTTTGACATTTTGACAGTTTGACATTTTGACATTTTGACTGTTCGACAATTTGTCAATTTCTCGGGTAAGTTTTCAAAAAGCCGTAAGAGCCACCGTGACCTCTTACACTAATTTTCGTTTTTCTCGAAAATGAAACAAAATTTCATTTATTTTAAGTATGGGGCACTTTAAGGACGTGTAGATTAACAATCTTGAGCATTTTAAAGTTTGAAGTTACAAAAATAATAATGTCAAGATAATTACTAAACCTACCACAGATATCTTTTGGTAATTTTGAAAGTTGTCACATTTTATTAAAAATCATTACAATATACTTTAGGCATCATATTACAATACTTATCCATCTAATACAATGGTGAAAGAACAGTAATACTCGACCAAAAATTTAAGAATCAAAAGGTATGACGAATTTCTGTTTGACTTGAAAACGTTATTACAGAAATCGTAATTTGTTTTCGTGTTCCTGAGTAGTTAAAAATTTGCGTAATTATTTCAGCATTTTTCAAATGTAATTACATTTCTGCATTGCCAAATTGTTTCGATATTAGGTAACTTTACTACCCATTTATTGTGACAAATCAGACACACCTTATATATTCGAAGAACTTTGGTGCTCGTCTTGCTGGACGGTTGACAGCTTGAACTGACGTTTCATTGTGTTTGAAATTTTCACGCTTCAAACAAGTCGCTCTGTTTCTGCTGCTACTTTTTCATTTATAATCAGCTAATTTGCCAATAAACGCAGAAAATTTGGTGAAAATGTGAAAAAAAGCTTGCTGCTCTTCCCGCTGGCCCTGCGGAAGGCTAATTTGGCTGAGATTTTACAAGTTAGCCATCTCCTAGTGGACTGAATCAACTGGAACCGGCCCTCAATGTTCTCCGCCGTGAAATCATTTTGTTTCTTCGAAACAGGTACGAATAGTTGCTGCTGGTTGCTACAAAAGTGTTGAGTAACAAATTTTTAAACAAATTTGTTTCTGTTCTTTTCAGGTTCATCAATCAACTCGGGAGTGCGAGAGCTCGAGCCTCGTTGCCGAGCCATGGATGGCGCCGCGAAAGTTCTCAATTCTTGAATGTTCCGCCCTGAAGGATGCCCAACACAAGAAAAGAACATAATTTGGAAATAAATAATGCTGTGTGGAAACGCGTCTTGTTCTTATTATTTCTCGAAGGGAACCATTTTTGGGCATGGGCACATCTCACTCATACAGGCGCAAAAGCAAGCTACTCGCACTAATACATCAACAAACTATAAGATGAATGAGTTCACTAATACAAGAAAACAAAGTATGTGTTGGTGTAAAAGTGGTTGAAAAAGCTCGAATATTTCTTGCGGGTTTCCCTCTCGTAGATTGCGCGTGATTTCTCACCTGTCCGTGCATGGAAGCATTTCCCACTTCTTTTGACATTTTGACATTTTGCCATTTTGACATTTTGACATTTTGACATTTTGACATTTTGACAATTTGACAATTTGACATTTTGACATTTTGACTGTTCGACAATTTGTCAATTTCTCGGGTAAGTTTTCAAAAAGCCGTAAGAGCCACCGTGACCTCTTACACTAATTTTCGTTTTTCTCGAAAATGAAACAAAATTTCATTTATTTTAAGTATGGGGCACTTTAAGGACGTGTAGATGAACAATCCCGAGCATTTTAAAGTTTGAAGTTACAAAAATAATAATGTCAAGATAATGGGGTACCCGCCTAGGCAAAATTTTCTAAGAGATGGCGCTGTACGAGTAGTGGTAAGAAATTAAAATTTATATGGGGAAAATCAGTTTTTTCCAAAAATCTCCGAAACCATGCAAGGGAGGCGGGTAAAATTTCTCCTGGTAGTAGATAAAAAAATAACCTATCACTACGTCTACTTTTCAAGCCTCAGTTTTGAGCATGAGCATGAGCATGAGCATGAGAGACCACCCATGGTTGTCCTTCTCCGTTGCTGAACAGGACCGTAATATCCTATCAATACAACCGACCATACGCTTGAACGATCTAATGGTGTTTCCCTTATCAACAGCATGTATGAATGCGTTGAAAAGATAAAACATCAAGATCATTAAAACTAGATCTGAAGCAAATAGGTAACAGTCATTGGCCACCAACGGCGCCCGCCATGTCAGTTTGTAGATCTCGGGGGATTGGGACGGGAATGTTAGTTAGCACAGGTTGCTACCAAGGGTGGGTTCTATACGATATCCACACCCCCACGTGTGCCGGAAAACTACTTCTACTTGGGATTTTGTTAGTGGGTAAGGGTAATGGCCAGGATTCAACATAGAGGATGATGATGCGACCCAATAATCAATAAATTTGGTTTAATAGTGTGATGTATTATGCATTCTCAAGGCAAACAGTCGGAGGATGCGGATGAGATTTTTCCCGGTTATTTGGTGTTGAGTTTAGCATTAATGATTCAATCTTAGACAGCCGGCTGTGGAAAGATAAAACCAAATAAAATGCGAAAACGCGAAACCGCCCGGACCGAAAAACCCACACAATCGAAAACGGCAACGAAAATCCGGCGTGTTGACCGCGACTCACACCGTTCAAATTCTCCAAAGCAACTGTCAACATCGCGAAATCACCCGGGTCGAAATACACACACATCGGGGGAAACAAAGACGGAAACGGCAACGAAAATCCGGCGTGTTGACCGCGACGCACACCGTTCAAATTCTCCAAAGCAACTGTCTTTTCAAGCCTCAGTTTTGAGTTATATTCAAAATAATTAATTTTTAATGATTTCCCCCATACATTTTAAATGCAGTTTACCACTCGCGTGACAGCTGCCGCCATGCTCATTTCTCTCTTGTTTCTCTCTCGCTCTCTCCAACTTTTTGACAACTTCTGTCAGAGCAAACTGTCAAACATCGTCCGTCAAACCGTGTGAGCTGTTCAGCAGAAGGAAAATTTTATATTTTTTGTGATTTTTCGGTGGAAAATGGTTCTCCCGACGTTTGCGGCTACCAATCCTACCAGCGGGACATTTCGATGGGCTCCCACAACTGGGAAACAGTCTGTCGCTAGCGGTTCCACCGTTCCATAAGGTAGGTTTTTGCAGCGGAACCGGGAGGAGGTTATGTTCGTACTGGCTAACATCCGAGTCATTGTCCGGGTATTTTCTCTTCTATTCGGCAGTCTGCGGAGAATCTGGCCAAACTTCAGGCCGATGGCGAATCCAGCAGCATCAAAATGGACTTTGATCACGGAACGACGACGCTCGGGTTCCGGCTCCAGGGTGAAGTTATTCTGGCGGTCGATCTCGTGCCACCGGCGGTCAGTTTATCGGTTCACAGACGATGAAGAAGATTGTCAAGATTAACGAATACCTGCTGGAAACGTTGGCGGGTGGTGCGGCCGATTGTGTGTACTGAGATTGGGTGCTGGCCAAGGAGTGCCGAATCTAAAAGTTGCGCAACAAGGAACGCATTTCGGTGGCCGCGACCAGCAAGATCATGTCCAACATTGTGTACCTACAAGAGCATGTTTATCAGCATGGGAATGATGTTGGCCGGGTACGACAAGCGCGGTCCTCAGCTGTATTACATCGATTCCGAGGGAACGCATACCCCCGGCAAGGTCTTCTAGGTGGTTCGATTTACGCGTACGGTGTGCTCGGATGAGAACGAGCATGATCTAGGACGGCACGCCACGCGACGCACCGGAATGGTGATGGTGCACAAGTACGGGGCGGACGCGCTGCGGCTGTACCTCATCAATTCACCGGATGTGCGCGCGGAGAATTTGCGGTGAGTTTGATATCTTGAGCGTTTCTCCAGAAGTAGTTGCTAATAATGATGTCGCTTTCAGCTTCAAGGAAGACGGCGTCAAGGACATCATGAAGGACGTGTTCCTGCCGCGTTTCGCTTCCTGTTGCAGAACATTGATCGGTTCGAGATGGAGGACAAGATTGTATAACGATATGACGCGGGTCGTCACGCAAGCAAGCGCTCGACGAACGTGATGGACGTGTGGATTACGTCGTTCAAGGAGTCGCTGCTGATACCACAGAGAACAGATGTATATCATTGAACAAACAGCATTGAAAAACGTGTGTATAAATTCAAACCAAAATACGTTGAAAAGAGCTAGGTGTGCACCATCCGCCTAGATAGCGCCACTTCCAAAATCATGATGGCCTACAGTAGCAGAACGTTGGACCATCTAATCACTACATAAAACATTCTGTACGAACGACATCAGACCAATGTCTGACTGTCCTTCATCAGAGGGTTGCAATTTTACGCGCCAAAGAAGGTGAACAAAACGAAATCGGACATAACATTTGTAAAGGGACTATTTTAAATTGTCACTTGAAAAATAATTTTTGAATGAAATTTCTGTTAGGTTTTCGTTAATGTTAATGCATTTTTGCATTATTTTTAGTCAACTGGAATTATACAGAAGGGAATTTTCTATTTAAACGAGGTTAACATTTATTTCTTTCGGAATTATTGAGCCTTTTTTTCATTGTTAAGTCAAGTATTCTCAGCCGCGACGGTGGCGCCACCAAGCGTATCCTGCACACTCTAATTTCTTTGATGCAAGATTGTATGCAACGTATTTTTTTTAGTGCAACAGTGTTTACACACAAGTTAGAGCCTAGATGTACATCTGTTCTCTGTGCTGATACTATCTGTACATGGTCGTGCCGAGGTTGACCAAGTTCATCGATCAGCTGACCGACTGGTATGTGTTGGGTTTGGCGTGGAGGATTACTACCACGAGTTGGATACGCTCTAGGTCGTGCGAGCTGTCAGTTATGGTCAAGGTACATAGAAAATTATGGTATGCCAGATATTGTAGTGATATCATGTAAATTCTATCATACTTTTTTTATGTGTTTTAAAGGGGCTGAATTTATTAACTATGAATTTATTTATGGTCATATTAAAATGTTTTCAAAAAGTTGTTTTTTTCCTCCATCATTTCCAACTGATTGAATTTCGCAAAATTGAAACCACATTTAACGCAGATCACGGCCATCAAGAATCTGAAACAAATCCAGATTTGATTCACAAATTACAAAAGACTAAACAAAATTAAAATAACTCACAAAACAACGATTTTTTCAAATAATTTCTTTGGTTGGTTTAGAATTCTAGAGTTTTTTTTGATTAGGTCCTATAAACATATGAAAGACAATAGTTTATTGGTCCTTTTCAAAAAAAAACTCTGGAATTGTCAATCTGAAAAGCTCAAAGCTAACTCGAACCCGGTAAACACACGAAGCTTGACATATCAACAAAGCAACAAATCTGACAACTTCCAATTTATAAGTATAAAAATTCATTAAGAGGCTAATAAAATTTAAAAAATACGTTGAAAAAATATATTTTGATTTGAAAATCTGCCATACCATGAGCGTTTAAAGCCTTGAAACGCTGGTGCAATTTTGACAGTTTGAGCTGGTGTGAAAACGGCAACAGAGCTCGCACCACACAGGATACGCTGTACGACGTGTTGATGCCATTATGCAAATGATGGCGCCGTTTACGCCCTACCTGACGGAGTTTTTGGTCCAGCGGTTGCGCCAGCTAAACGAGGAAAGTGTGCACTTCCAGATGAGTTGAATAGCAAGTACATCAACCCGCTGATTGAGCGTGCCGTTTCTCGGATGCAGGCCGTCGTTGAAGTGGGCTGTGACATGCGCGATCGTAGAATCGTCCACATCAAGTACTCGTTGACGAAGGTCATCGTCATCAACCAGAGCAAAGAAAATATCTGGACGACATCAAATGCGTCATGAACTTTATCCTCGACGAGCTAAACATGCGCAATATCTCACTCAGCCCGGACAAACAAAAGTATGGCCTGAACTGCGTGCCGAACCGGACCACAAAGTCCTCAGTATTCGTCTCAAGAACGACTTCAAGCAGGTCATCCAAGTGTTAAAAGTACTCGCCGCTCCATCTACCAGGTTGACGAGCAACAGGCCGGTGCCAAAACTACGAAGCGCACAGCGACAACGACGTGCTCTTCCAGCTCGATATGACTCCCAACGATGAACTCATGAAGAGGGCGTTGCTCGCGAAATCATCAACTGCACCCAAAAGCTCATTTTGTTTGTACAACAGCATCGACCAACAGAAGCACGGCCTGCTGATCTCGCTGAAACTCATCACGGAGATGCTCGTTTCAGACAAGCTAACGCTGCTATTCAACTCGTGCCTCGAGAACACCGTTCTGATCAAAATCTGTGCCGCAATCTGCACACGAGGTCGAACGCAAGCAGAGCGTCCAGAGAAGCTTGTCGAATCCAGCAGATTTTATGCGCGCAGAACAAGTTGGTGAGTTGAATGAAAGTAGTTAAAATTAAAAATATATACTAATTCAATTTGATTGCAGAGCATTCTGCGGGGAGTCAACCCTGCGGGAGATTGCCTTCGACATGGTGCGTATGGTGGTGGAGATGAACCTGATGGTCGTCATGATCGGCCATGACTCGCTCGAATGTCACCTAGCACCGATTCCGCTAAGGCCGATGAAGAAGAAGACAAGTCGAAGCCGTTTTTGTCGCATATCGTACCGTCGTCATAATATCAGGCTGCTCATCTGGAAGGCGAGTCGTCGCCGCTTTCAAACGGGCATAAATGGAAAAAGGTTCCAAATGCCACGAGCATGGATCAGGACCAGTCCTGGTAATCTTCGAAAACGATTACCGGCCACTACATTCTGGACCTGCTGCGAAGCTTCCTGCCAGACATCAACTTCCTCAAGCTCGACGATGAGTTCAGCAATTACTGCAAAGAGCTCAGCTTCCTGATCGACCAAACATGAACTGAATTGCCTCCTGATGCTGCTGATAAGCTGATAATTCGTGCCGCGATCTTCGTAACCTACATGTGTGCTGACTTGTTAAATATTGATATTAAATAATAAAATGATATAAGCGTGGAGAGAGGGATGGGAGGGGGGGGGGAGTGTCTCAAGGCTGTTTTCTTCTTTTGTTTTTTTAATGAACAAAATGTAATCCTTTCGGGCCTTCGTCACTTCCCGGCGGAAGGAGAGCTCCTCAACCACGATGCGTCGCTGAACTCCAGTCCAGCGGAGTTCGAGCTGCGGCTGCTGCTCGAACCCCTTTCCGGATACTCGTGTTCCGAATCTTTGTCGGACGTTGGCGAACCCATGCTAATGCACGACTCTCCAGGTATCTCAACATGAACCAGCAGTACACGTGCCATATTCAGCTGCTGTACAGAGGACAACACAACTAACGCATCGAGGCGCCAGCAATGCACTTGATTGGGGGTAAACACAGCCAGTTCGAATCGCGTCCACGTAGTCCTTGGACATCGGATAGATCGTAACGTTGCTATCGTGCGAAAGCAGAACACTGTCAATCGGCAATAACCGAAGGAAACGCTTTGTCCTGCTCTTGTGTGCGGCGGGATAGGAGCGCCTACAGCAGCAGGTATGTCTTGATGAATCTGAATGGGAGGAAATGGTCCAAAATTGATGTTCTGTTTTAGTACATTGAATATTTAGTATTCAATGACATACTTGTGAGCGGTTCCGTTCGATCCGGTCAGCTTGTTTGGCAGCCGCGCGGCCAAGCTCATCAAATGGTTGTCCTCGAGATGATTTCCAGCAGGCCTTGGATTCAACGACATGCTGTACTACGCCGCGATCATGCCATCATCATGTAACGCTCTGCAGTTTGTAGTAATTGGGGTTCTGGGTGAGTCGCCGGTACAGGGACGTTCAGGTAAGGTAATCAACGGTGTCCTATTTGTTTCGACACTTATACCACTTCCGTGACTGGGACTCTGCTGTAAAATGCGCAACACTGCAAATTCCGCAATCGTCATCTTGCCCGACTCGGTTGACACCCCAACAAATACATTGTCCTCACTGTTATAAACTGCGTTGAAGACCTGCGTCTGGATCGGATTAAACTGCGAGAACCGGTCCGAGTACAGCTCTTCGAAACGTGGCTCGAGCAGGGCACTTATCGGCAGCGGCTGCTAATCGAGCAGCTCCATCGGCGGAAGGTTTTTCTCCGGTAGAATCAGGTGGCGAAACGAAACCGTAAGTTGCGTCTCAGCGACAATCCACCGGTAGGAAAACGATGCGCAGGAAGTGCTGCGGTGGCAACGGTTCAAACATCGGCACGAACAATTTCGCCAGGTGGTCGTTCTGGCAGTACTTGTACTCCAGCAGGAAGTACTTGTGATGAAAAATCACCTCGGAATCGACGTCCTCAACTGAAATCCGTGAAGCTTTCCGTCCCTCTCGAAATCCGGCGTGATGGTCAACAGTTGGAGTTACTCCACGTGCAGCGTAGAAAGCGTAATGTGCGGAATGTGGAACGGGCGTAATCCTCCGGCAATGGATCGTCCGCTGGATAGATAATGTGCGTCGCCTCCTCTTCAGGTGTTTTCTAGTTCTGGTGGTTCCTCACGATGTCCGTGATTCGGTACGTCGTTTGAACATGCACACGGTACACAAACATGCCACCATCATACCAAAACATTGCCAAAACATAAACAACAACAAGTCCTACCGTTGCGCACTGTAAATCGGTTCTAAAAAAATGTAACAAAAAAACCGGGATGGTTGTTTTAAAAATTGTAGGCTAAAGAAATTTAAAAATGTTATTATAATCACAAGTTTGTTCATTATCTCTTATTTATTTTAACATCAAGGTAAAAAATAAGTGTTTACAAATAAAATATTAAAAATCCAGAGTTACTGCCCGATACGGTAACTGTTTACGTCACGGTGGTGCCATCTGTTGGTTTAAATTTAGTTCTTCAAAACTACAAACTACCACCAGGGGGATTTGGCGTGAACAAGTGCGAACCAAGTGGCAATTTTGCTGCCCGTACCCCATTACTAAACCTACCACAGATATCTTTTGGTAATTTTGAAAGTTGTCACATTTTATTAAAAATCATTACAATATACTTTAGGCATCATATTACAATACTTATCCATCTAATACAATGCTGAAAGAACAGTAATACTCGACCAAAAATTTAGGAATCAAAAGGTATGACGAATTTCTGTTTGACTTGAAAACGTTATTACAGAAATCGTATTTTGTTTTCGTGTTCCTGATTAGTTAAAAATTTGCGTAATTATTTCAGCATTTTTCAAATGTAATTACATTTTTGCATTGCCAAATTGTTTCGATATTAGGTAACTTTACTACCCATTTATTGTGACAAATCAGACACTCCTTATATATTCGAAGAACTTTGGTGCTCGTCTTGCTGGACGGTTGACAGCTTGAACTGACGTTTCATTGTGTTTGAAATTTTCACGCTTCAAACAAGTCGCTCTGTTTCTGCTGCTACTTTTTCATTTATAATCAGTTATCAGTAATCGCAAGCTCTCTGCCGGTGCTGTTTTTCTGGATCTGTCCAAAGCATTCGACACTATCAACCATGAAATGCTGCTGAAAAACTTGATTGTTACGGAGTAAGAGGTCATCCTAACTATCTGTTGGCAAGCTTCCTGAAAGAACGTGCCCAACAAGTTGTAGTGTCTGGCGTGCTCAGTGACGAATGTGTGATCAGTTGTGGGGTACCCCAAGGCAGCGTCTTTTGTCCATTACTGTTTCTCCTGTATGTCAACGATCTATCTAACCTAAAGCTACATGGTATGCCCCGCCTCTTTGCTGTTGA